>NC_060211.1:95387500-95695000 GCF_021130785.1 Homalodisca vitripennis
GTTGTTACACCTTCTCAATTCTATCACTAAAACTTTCCGAGGAAACGCCGATTACAAATAGTACTACGCTGTTGTTACACCTTGTCAACTCTATCACTAAAACCTTCCGAGAAAACACCGATTACAAATATTACGCTGTTGTTACACCTTCTCAACTCTATCACTAAAACATTCCGAGAAAACACCGATTACAAATATTACGCTGTTGTTACACCTTCTCAATTCTATCACTAAATCTTTCCGAGGAAACGCCGATTACAAATAGTACTACGCTGTTGTTACACCTTCTCAACTTTATCACAAACGCTTTCCGATAAAAAGCCGATTACAAACATAAGGCTATTGCCACAGGTTATTAATAATATCATTGAACCCTTCTGAATAAATACTAACTACATTTAGTAACATATAATAGACTTTTCTCATTCCTTCTCAACTCTATCACTAAAACCTTTCAAGAAAGCCTCGATTATATATGTAAGGATATAGTCACGCATCCTTAATTCTATCACAAAACCCTTCTGAGTAATCGCCGATTACATATAGAAGGGTGTTATCAGGTCTTCTCGATTTTATCACCAAGTAAACACTCATTATATGTAGAAGGTTTTTGTTAAAAATCCCCAATTATCATAAAACTTTATTTATTAGGGAATGCAATAAATACGGTTATGAACAAATAAGACAATTGAAATAAATAAGTGGCCACATAATAAAAGAAAAAGTGAATTATTGTACTAATTTCTGTTTATTAAAAGGAATTAAGGGTAATGTTTCTTTTACATTGCTACATACTGTGTAGACCTTACCTTATGCTCTTGAACTGTGCATGGGACACTTACAAATGAACAAACCCACCAAACCAGTGGCATGCGAGAGAGCGATTAAATCTGAGCATGAGCATGAATGACTGCCGATGATCACGAGATAGAATATGAGTAACTGTACTAACTGGGAATACTAATATATCTTAGTTGACCAACTGAATAAATCGAACAGTGATGTGTGGAAACGGAACTCTTGGTAATCAATATTCATAAGTTTCAATTATTATCAGAAGAAATTAAATAAATTTTAAAAAATTGGAAGAGAAAACAAAACCTATTGAAGCCTTTATGACTGTCCCGAACAACAATAGTTATGTATGAATGACCTAAACTCTAATTTTTAAGAGATGTGCACATTCAGATCCAAACCAAACCACGTTTGGTCAAGGACGAGAACGTAACGTATTTACTTTGTCAAGAATATGGCAGAATAATCGGTTGTAAGTGTGATAAAAAGTACATGTTTTCTCAAAACATACATTATTATAAATTTTGGAATAATATTTCTAGTATGGCGCAATAGTATTTTAGGAGGATTCGAGGCACACGGATGTTTACAAAAATGTTCTATCTTTTATCCCCATGTAATATTTTTAAAGTTCTAGCGAACCTAAAAGTATATCATTCTAAACCGTCCAATGGTGAATGGCGTTCATCGTAAAAGCGAGGAAAGGTTATATTCATACAGATGACCTATTGTTTACACTGTGAGCTATCGCGGAAACGAGTATGCAAGACCCGAGTGAAAACCACAATACAGGGATACACTTTGAATAGCAACTCACAGGCATAGCTGTTGGCCGCAATTTGACGAAAGCATTGCAGCAACTTGTGCATAATAATGCACAGAGTGTCCATGGGTCGACGCACGCACGCACTGACGAGGGCACGCACGACACTAGTCAGCTGATGTGTCCACGACACTCGCGGCGCGGTATGTACTGCCGTGTACCGTGTACTGTGTAGTGGTGGTCCCGCGCCGCCGACAGCTATTGTACACCTTCCAATTGGGCGACGACCAACACAGTTCAATGGGATCTGACACGCCGCTACGCCACAAGCGCAGTGTACGAGGCCGGGTAAACATATCCGCTGCCAATTCGACACGAGAGAAATCACATTTTGTCGTGTTTTTGCTGCGCGTCCGCGACTATAAAATGGGGGTTGTCAACAGTGAAATAGGCCGAACGACTGGCGAGGATGAAACACAATGTATAAAGGCAAAAAAAGGGCATTTCTTGCACCATCAGTGCAATCTGACAAATCCAAGAGGAGTTTCAAGTGGATAGTCTCAATAAAAATGATCTAATAACGAAATAGTCTTTTCCGCTCAGACGGGAGAATTGCCTCAGTAAGTTTTATGACAACTAATTAATGATTGATTTCTTATGGGATTTATATGTAATCGATATATCGAACAACATTCAATATACAAAAAATTGGTTATTAGAAAAGGTTTAAGGAATGTTATAAGCATTCCAAAATCAATTTATATTTTGTCTCTAGGTCCATAAATACAAAGAATTTATTCAGATTTATTGACTTCTTAATAATTCGAAATACCGCCATATTGGAACGAAATGAAACTGGCCAATGACCTTGGCCAAGATATTTACAATTTTTTTTTAACAGATTTACGAGATATTTTTGTGTCCAGTTTGAACTTGTTTCAAAATTTCTTTCACTACGACTACAGAAACATTATTTTCATGTAATTGACCTTTTGAAAACAGTTCGATACAAAATAAATAATTGTTTATTTCAAAATATTTAAGAAATGTTGTAAGCATTCCAGAACACTTATTGTTTTTTCTGTACATCTACAAATAAAGATGTGAATTTTTAAAGTTTGAATGGCTGCCATATTGAAACGAAATAGAGTGGCATGGTAGCCAACGAACCAAGCTCCGATACTTATTACATCCAACTTTGTACAAAGTTTCAATTTGTTTGGGCTTTTCTTAGGCCAGTTATCGACCCCAAAACCACGTTGTAAAACGTATACGAGATGCATATACAATTATAGGGCTGGTATTGGGCTCTGGGCAACATGTTCGGTGAAGTTACGTAGACATTTTCCATAAATGCTACCATTGCACTAGACCGATTTTGTATAGATTTCTGCTCGATAAGTAAGCATGTACAGGTAGATAAATAACACCATATCTAATGTTTCTCTATATTAGTGTTATATACTACAGTATATTAGGTAACGGTTACATTATGACAGATATTTGTCACGGTTACAGCACGGTACGAGGTTGATCTACATAACGAGCTGTAGCGATCATATAATGCAATTCTTGCTTAAGTACGGTATTTAAGATAGTTCTATATTCTAAAAATCGAATAGGAGCACATTTAAACCGTATTGATTTCTGTTACCTTTTAATAATACATATCAGTCATACAGACGTCTGACCGAACTTTAGTCAGAAGTACACCAAAATAATGTGAAAAAAATACTAAAAACTCATAACAGGTTTTTGATACTTATGCATTATACATATTCTTGTTTGTGTTTAGTTAAAAATCACAAAAACGTTACCAAACAATAACTATCCCGCACATTTTATTAGTATTTAATATGCCAGACCATATATGAACTTAACCAGAATCTCATACCTATCTAGTGGGTAGAACCCTGTGTCATGTCACCTTGAAGGAAGGGAGGCTCTCTCTGTCTCTGCTCTACCAGTCAGGGCAAACTGGGGAGAGTCCTCCCTCACGTAAAAACCTTCAACAATAAAAGGATCTCCACTTTCTCCAACTCCTTTGCAGTAAACCAGACCCATCAAACAAGTTACCCCCTTACCCCAATATCTCGACATTACAGGTAGTGTGATGTGCCTGTCCTGGTCATCCATTAGGTTGCCCAGATGTAAGTGAAAAAATCAGTTTTTACTTTACCCAGTGTAGGTTCTACTTACAGGTATAAACCAGCCAAAAGTGAATCCCCCTGGGGAATGTCATGTTAGCACAGTGTAGTTATTGTTATTATGTACGGAATATTACTTCAATTTACTAGGAATGTTACTACAAATAGTTGCGACTAAATACTTCAATTAAATGGAATCCCTGGAAAATCTTCCAACAGATTATTTTAAACTTAATGTTCTTATTTTGATAAAATACTAACGCTTATCTGCTCACCATTAGTTACATTTTCATGTATTTTCTCCACAATGCCGATTGATTACATAATCTTTTTGTTTCGCTATGTACTGATAAGTTCGCTATTTATAAACCACTTTTAACTCTCACATGATTGTGAAAGACGACGCTATCAGCGACATGAATGAATGTGAATATGTACTGTTAACATAATTTATTGGCAGCCCACGACCCATCTCTCGCCTCAACACAAACAGTTTACCATTCACTCCACATTACTGCCAATATACACACAACATTGGCCTCAGTCCGCCATTACTCATGGGTCATAAATATAGATACATTTATCATCCAGGAATATTGGACATTGCCATAAACGGTGCCGCCTCATCACAGACTCTATACTAATAGTAACATCGTCTCTTATACTTTTCATAGAATTAACTTACGTTTTCTTTCAAGACACAAGGAAAATAAAATTTACGACAAAAGAAAATTTACGATTGTACTACGACCGGACGACCTTGTGTGATAAGCACATGTAGGAGAGCATGTGTTCATTCAATAAAGTCAGAGTCCACTCTCTGACTTTTTGCTACTGAGATTACCTATGATGTCTAGACCAAGAGAAAATTGACATACTTCGGTTTCATTCATAAATACAATATATGTTTTACTACTTTTGGCATCTTTTTAGAAGCTACTGCAATTATCTTACATACATAATTTCGTTTTCATTACGATTTTTAATCGGTGTTCAAATACCTTTTATAGTGATATACTCATCATTTACAATTAATTAATGTGTATTTATTTCAACTGCAATGAAGTTTATGTGTAAATTGGTACTACTAACACGTATCAAAATATTATAATGGTGGATCACATGTTGCTTGGAAAGAAACGTAATACTATCAGTATTATTTACAACGAAATGCTACTTGAAACCGAATATTACGGTTATTTACATGTACAATTTTAATAAATGTTAAGAAAATAAAAATACTATTAACGCAACAATTGATATCTATTGCGTTTTGTGTAAAAAGGAAACATATTTCATTAGTTTATCGCCATCTGGAAGAAAAACAAATTCTCAACAAGGAAAACAGTGAGCAAGGTTTACTGTACTGTACTTGCAAAGTGTATGCAAACGTTGGTTTTGTCGAAGTGTTATAACTATGACCGAGAAACGTGCTACGTAGCTTACCGATGATGTCGTTATCCACAGTTACGCATGTCAACACACTACACAGTACACACACACTACACTCCGACACACCGAAGCCAGGCTGACTGAACCGCGGCACCGGGTACACACAGCTCACAAACTGTAAATTATTGTAATAAACACAAATATGCCGTGATAGCGAGATAAGATAAGACGGAGCGCCCCCACCCGCTCCCGCACCGCACGCCTGCTACTGCTTCTGTCTTCACACACTCACACACAGACGTGAACTTTGGAACAGCAACAACGGTTCCACCGTCGATAACTGCTGCCATCTATCGGTTTATGTGCCAACTCGTTAAAAGCTCAAGAGAAGATGACACGTCAATCGCGGCTAAAGATAGAACGTTGTAGCTATTTATGTGCGACACATCGGGCTGAATGCTAATCAACGCGTTCCTTCTACTGATATGGTATAACCGGTGATGCAGACTGAATCTAGTTTACATTTGATTGAATCTATTAGTATTACTGCTCCGACAATTTAATTTAAGAAGATGAATTTTCCAATATTATTCGATTGGTTACACCAACAAGTTTCGATTAATTTAAAATTTTTACGCGGTACATTTGGATGGTATACTATTATTTTTGCTTTCTTTAAAAGTTATTACCAAACAGTAAATGACCAAATAATTTCGCGTTCTAAAATAATGAATCAAGTAGAATAATTTATTACTCCCCTGACAATACACGAAGCGCGAAACGTTAGTTGTTACGGTAACCCACGTTGCTAAGTTTAATACCGATCAACCGCAACTGGAAACAGCTGCACATGGTCAGCAGCCTGCAGGCGGAGGTGGTAGCAACCCACCCGACCTCCGCCGTTGTCATGGCAACACCCAAACAGGTTACTCTTATATGTCATGAACCTGTAACTAAAGTCCAGGAGCCGATGCTAATTTGCATTGTATAATCACACAGCGTGCGTTTTCCTGAAATCTGTAGTGGAAGATAGGAATCGATTGTCAACAGCGCTAGTTTTGGTCAGGGACAACAGGGTTAGAAATGGCAGAGTTTAAAACACGAATGAATTGTTAATACACGATTAGTGGCTGAGCGTTAGCGAAGTTAACTGCCTATAACTGGGATGGAGAAATGTTATTTTTATCTGTCCGTACGATATATATATATATATATATATATATATATATATATATATAATTAAATATAAATTAATAAAATTAATAAATAATTTAATAATAAATAAATAAATAATTATTTAATTAATCATAAAATAATACATTTATTACTAAATTAAATACTAAAATAAATTATATATGTGTGTGTATATTTATATATATACACCCATATATACCTGTATATACATACATATCAACAACACTTGTATGAAGCTCATTGATATATAAACAACATCGCGGTCGACAGGTCGCGACTAAAGTGCAGGTCACTCTAAAGGGATTTGGCTGAGCGTTAGCGACCATTGGTCTTATAGTAACCGTGATGGCAACGTAAAAATCGCAGTATAAATAAATACATGTTGAAACAAACAGAATAATCGTAGCCTATAACATTTTAAAATGCAACTTAGTAATAAATGTGCCCTAACGAAATTAGCTATAGGTTTGACATTTTGAATGCAACCTCAGCAAAACCTGTTACGCGACATGTAATGTGGCTTACCTTATCTGATAAAACTAATGGTTTATAATTTATATTCCATTTAAAGCTCTTTATGGAATAGTCTATACTTAATATCAATAGACTACTTGACAGTTGTCTGACGGTGATATATCTATTAATTATGTGTCTAACGGTAGGTTGTAAGTGTATCAAGCTAAGAATGTATCATCTGAAAAAATAAACGTTTAATTTACCACGGATAATGTATACTTTAGCCACGTTACCAAAATAATCTAAAACAATTTATTGAAATAGTAAAATTTTATTTATAGGAAGAAATTTTAGGCGATCGCAACCATATATTTCACAAAAATTATTAAAAGTGTTATAATTTTAGGTTATATCTCATTTAGTCCCAATCTTGGGGACTGGGACAAATCGGGGTTTCTGGATGGGGGAAGATAAAAAACTAAGTAGGGCTAGATAAAACAGGAGGGGATAACTTTCAAGCGAGAATAAGTAGCATTGTAATATTATTTAAGAATTTTTCGGTACTTTTCTGTTTTTCGGTACTTTTTCTGTTTTTCGTCATTTTGGCCAAAGTTTCTACTTCCATGGAAAAGTTTATTCTTAGTTTCTACCTCACTGGTAGAAATTATCGTTTTTTCTTTGTCATTTTGCTCATGTTAGTTAGCTATTGGGCAAGTTCTTTGGGCAACTGGATGTTGCTTATCGTGATTGTTTTTTTATGCGTAGTTACTAACATAAATAGTCCTTGATTATTTTCTTTGTGGTTTGATGTTTTTCTGCATAATTAATGTAAAAGTTATTGTCGTGAGTGCACTAGTGTATTGTTTATTTTTGTGTCAGATTGGACAGAAAAGACGTTGGCCTTTTACAATAGTGACCATTGCCTTGATACGAAGAACAATGTGGTTTGCTGAGTTTATAGTAATTTTAGCTCTTATTAGTAATTAGCCTTTTGGAATCCTTTTGATCAGTACTATCTCCAGGGTTTTTCGTCGTCGCCATCAGCGCGAGGTAATATCAAAGGTACTACTCGTTCAAATATTAGTGTCTTTTAGGGGATTAAAAAAGTTTCGGCCTTTCTAAAATTTAACTATTATTTTTTGTTTCTGTTTCAAATTAATTTCTAAGTATTTTTCTTGAAATAAAAAACACATATTTTTAAGTGGCTAAAAAAAGTATTTACCCAAATTTAGTAATCGACTTCAAAACATCGGGTTGTGTGCTTGTATAATCCAAATCGGCCATTGGTTCCTATAGTAAAAACTTCACTGTATGTGACCTCCATAAAACAAAACTATTTTAACGATGCTTTTCAACTAACGTGTAATCTAAATCAGACAATGTACTCATCATAATGCATAATATTCCTACAGCATGTTACTGTTCTAAAATATGACACCATGTTGGATCCAAGGTCAACAGTAGTTTAATTGAGAGTTCAGGGACAACGAAATGCCTCGAACCCGTTATCTTATGTAGACTGTTTTCCATTGACCAGCCTGTGGAGATTATTATTATCAGCGGAGAGAAAACAAAGTTGTATAAGAACCGTGGGATAGTCACTGTGCCTGACTGACATCACATGTAAATCATGCTTGATGTTAGTTGTACTAACAGAATTAAATTAAACTTTTATTGAGTTCAGAATGTTCAGCTGAGATGTTGAAGAAATGTTAGTCGAGTAAACCTAACATGTTTAATTCAAAACCGGATACCACATTGTTTTTTAACATAAACCGATACAACTGAGTATAAAATAATCTGAAATAACGTACAGTACTATTAATAAATCCAACAAAGTTACTTCACACGATAAAACGTCATATAAATGCACTGTAAGTTTATAAATTAGTTTATTCTACGATTTTTTCGTCGCCATCAGGGCTACATAAAAGACCAAAACATGATTTTTTTAGTTTTATTTTCAATTTTAATTTTGACATATTTACACCAAAATGAGTAAAGGTCTTCCTGGAACCAAGAAGAGCCTATACACAGTTTCAAAATTCTAGGACTTTTCTATCAAGGTTTACGTAGGTACGAACGTACAGACAAACAACGACACGATTTTAAGAAGGTCCTATTGGTTCCCAATAAAGAACACTGCATACATTAGCAAACAGCAAGCGGCCTGTGACAATTCCCTGAATTGTGAGACTTGCTACGGGACGGGGCCTTTGTTGTGGGCCGGAAATAAATTGCTTGCTGAAAGGTTACAACAAACAGGACAACTGATTGGGGGACAATATATAATGCCTGGAGAGGGGAGGGTTGTAGGTGTGGACATGAATGAAATCATACAGAGATCGGCTTGATAGCCTCGATATGTCAAGGTGAGCACACGGCTTGGCGACATCCGCGCATGCGTAGCACTTGTACAAAGCTTAACTATTACGGCTGCGCCTACAGGGATAGGCGCGTCGCACATTGTTATTAATTGCTCAGCTTTACGATGAACTTTAACAAAAAACTATAAAAAACACTCAAACCCCCATTTGGAGTTTTCTGCCGATCGATGTAAATATTGGTCCCTAGTATGTTTTTATACGTAAAAACTTGACGTCCCTAGTACAAAACTCTACAGTTTCAAAACCGTATGGAATATTTTGTACCAAACAGTTATCTGAACTAGTTTCTGTCACATTAGCAAACATGCTATAGGATGTTTTAACAGACCATTGACAGGGATATATCACATTATCTGTCACGTTGTCTAACATTCTACAGGATGTTTTGACAAACAAATAGGCTACATATTGGGAATACTTTACATTACCTATCACGTTATCGAATATTCTAAAGGATGATTTAACAAATAAATGTTGGGAATAACTCACATTATAAAAAAAAGCTACAGGGTGTTTTAACAAACCTAATCTTAAGAGTTGGTTTCCAAGCCTATACATTTAAATTTAATTTCATAAAAGTGTTAAAATTTTCAAAATAAAATTAATCGAAATAAACGTTTCCGAAATTATATCAACACTTTATTTTAGATAGTGTGCCTATTCGATTTTTTTGGTCAATAAATGAGTAGTCTTAAGTTTAGATGGAAAAACTATCTTGGTGTCTTATAATTGTTTCTTATCAGATACATGTCTGCAACGAAGACCGTTTTATAATCTTTTCTTTAAAAAAGTTGTCAAAAAGGGGGCTTTAAATGTTTGAGTTTAGGGGCATCCTCATTTAGAGTGCAAATTCCCGAGAAATCTTAATATATAAACAATAGGCACTAATGATAGATCAAAGGTTTCATTATTCTACATATAACTGTACAGAATTGAGAAGGGTGAGACTTTACGATGTAATTCGAGAAGTACATCAAGTAATAAAAGTATTAAGCAGTAGAATGTTCATTATATAATAGTAAAATGAACCGTGGGTAATGTGCATGTTTAAGATAAACAAACTAGTCTAACCCTAAAGGGTTTGCCAATCGTAGGTCGGCCGCCCCGACCCCACGTCTCCCACACGGAAACAAGGGTGTGGTGCTCTAACAGTCTAATAGATAAGCTAATTACCTGCATTGCCCTGATCGTTACGTTCACCGGTGCCTACCCATCCGGTCTCGGAGCAGCGCGTGGGCTTGTTCTCCGGTGTATCCACTAACCTATAGTAATTATAAATTCCTAACTGGTGCAGTTTGGCTGGTTATTCATTTTTTACTCTGGCTAAAAGCGCAGAACCAGTCTCTTATCAGTGGTTGTCGGAAATTCCTTGAAAAGTTGGGGATTTGTATATAGAATTCTACCTGAATCGATAAACCTGTTAGAAAACATTTGTCCTTCTTAAAAAACAATCTTTAATCTCTTAATATTTAAAACAATGTTACAAAGTAAAACTAAATAAAGCATTTAGTCTTTGTCGCAGCGGCTGTGCTCTCTATGATGGGGAGTTTATACAGCTCCTCTGTGATGAGAGACGAACATTATCAATCTGTGATTGTAGCTAAAACAGATAACTGTCATTAGACCTGAAGACATCTAATCTGTTATTAGAGCAGAATAAATATACTCAATAATTAGAGTTGAATACACTTATTTTGTGACTGAAGATTACCACTGCTAAAATACGTAGTAACAAGAGTACAGTTACTCTGTGACTAAAGTTAATAATATCTTCTTTGTGACTGGAAATGACTGCTAATCTGTGATTATAGCTGTGATTACAGTTGTTGAGTGATAAGAGTTTAATATATTTACTCTGTGACTATATATGATCACTGTTAATATGTGATTTTAGCTGAATAAAGTTGCTTTTTGATACGAGTTGAACATGTTTGATATGACTGGTGATGATCACTGCTAATCTGTGATTCTAAATACAGTTGCCTTGTGATAAGAGTTGAATATATTTTGTGATAAGAGTTCAACATACTTACTCTGTAACTGGAATTGAAAACTGCTAATCTGTGATTATAGCCGAAACAGTTACTCTGTGATTAGAGGTGCATACATCTACTCTGGATATGAAAGAGGGATAAAGGGATATCGTTCAGACTGTTAATAGTAACAAGTCCGACAGTTGACGGCCAGACAACAGTAGCTGAGTTTATGCACTTAAATTTCCTCTAACATTCCGAAAAATGTATCGCTCTTTTATTCGTTCAACTGAGCCTAGGCACGTGATTCTGTCTATTACCCGGTTGGTTAAACATGGTATTTTCAGGTTATTATCAGGCTATAAGTGGCAGAGTACGACTTCAAATGTTATCTTACCTTCCCAACTGTTTAAGGAAAAGACCTTTTTTAGCTTTATTCACCCCGTCCTCATGAGCCACTGGCCTCTGTGAGGATCTTATCATTACAGGAGTCGTTACAGTACAAAGGTCGATACATAGTACTGATAAAAAGTGAGTCTATCGGCTCTCACTTTCTTTGGATGACATGGAATCCTGTAAGGATTGTTGATGAAGTCTAAATTAGAATTGGGTCTTTAGTACTACATTTTATCAAAGTATTAATACGGTCAATTCCAATATCCCCGCGGTCAGATTTTATTTATTTTCCCTAGCTTGATACACTTACAACCAAGGTAAACACATGTTGAACCAGCGCCAGCTGATTATATATAGTCTTAGGGTGATGACTTTCAGTCTCTTTATCTTCTTATCTGACAATGATGTAACTGTTTAAGTGTATAAAGGTCGGTTTTAAGTGTATCCAGCTATGAAAAATAAATCTGGGACAAAATTATCATTACAAATTTGTAATCCCTTTCGATGCCCTACCACTCACACTAGCGCGGCTATGATGAATTTAAAAAACCCAGATTCTGTAGTTATAACTGCGAATTGACTTTCAGCTCATCGACTATTTAAATCTACAGCTTAGATTGCAGTAGTTGCATTTGATCACTGGGCTTAGAATATATTCGGTCTTAGCTGGTAACCAGCTTCATTTCACCCTGATTTACAGCTAAACTCACTTAACCCTACTTTTTATTCACCATATTATTTACATATTTGGCCACATCAGCAGGCCACAGAAGTTAGTAATAAAACTGCAAAGGACATACGCTTATTCATACATAATTTACCTAAGTCCCTCCACAATCCGTGTTACGTAATGCAAAATTCAATAAAGTAATTGTGCAATGTTATAAAATGAAAGAGGCGCACAATATTAGCATCTTACTGATTCTATGATAGCTAAACAGTGGGTGATAGAGTGAGAGTGAGGAGCAGGCGCGGCTCGACAGCTGGCTGATCCTAGAGATGAGATCAATCATCGCCTCGACAACACCACTAGGCGACCACGTGACACTCGAGACAGCAACACTAGATACACCGACCTGTACTAGATACTGTGCGCCTGATCCTACAGATGAGATCAATCATCGCCTCAACAACACCACTAGGCGACCACGTGACACTCGAGACAGCAACACTAGATACACCGACATGTACTAAATACTGTGCGCCTGATCCTACAGATGAGATCAATCATCGCCTCAACAACACCACTAGGCGACCACGTGACACTCGAGACGGCGACACTAGATACATCGACCTGTACTAGATACTGTGCGCCTGATCCTAGAGATGAGATCAATCATCGCCTCAACAACACCACTAGGCGACCACGTGACACTCGAGACGGCGACACTAGATACATCGACCTGTACTAGATACTGTGCGCCTGATCCTAGAGATGAGATCAATCATCGCCTCGACAACACCACTAGGCGACCACGTGACACTCGGAGACAGCGACACTAGATACACCGACCTGTACTAGATACTGTGCGCCTGATCCTAGAGATGAGATCAATCATCGCCTCGACAACACCACTAGGCGACCACGTGACACTCGAGACAGCGACACTAGATACACCGACCTGTACTAGATACTGTGCGCCTGATCCTAGAGATGAGATCAATCATCGCCTCGACAACACCACTAGGCGACCACGTGACACTCGAGACAGCGACACTAGATACACCGACCTGTACTAGATACTGTGCGCCTGATCCTAGAGATGAGATCAATCATCGCCTCGACAACACCACTAGGCGACCACGTGACACTCGAGACAGCGACACTAGATACACCGACCTGTACTAGTTACTGTGCGCCTGATCTTAGAGATGAGATCAATCATCGCCTCGACAATACCACTAGGCGACCACGTGACACTCGAGACAGCGACACTAGATACACCGACCTGTACTAGATACTGTGCGCCTGATCCTAGAGATGAGATCAATCATCGCCTCGACAACACCACTAGGCGACCACGTGACACTCGAGACAGCGACACTAGATACACCGACCTGTACTAGATACTGTGCGCCTGATCCTAGAGATGAGATCAATCATCGCCTCGACAACACCACTAGGCGACCACGTGACACTCGGAGACAGCGACACTAGATACACCGACCTGTACTAGTTACTGTGCGCCTGATCCTAGAGATGAGATCAATCATCGCCTCGACAATACCACTAGGCGACCACGTGACACTCGAGACAGCGACACTAGATACACCGACCTGTACTAGATACTGTGCGCCTGATCCTAGAGATGAGATCAATCATCGCCTCGACAACACCACTAGGCGACCACGTGACACTCGAGACAGCGACACTAGATACACCGACCTGTACTAGATACTGTGCGCCTGATCCTAGAGATGAGATCAATCATCGCCTCGACAACACCACTAGGCGACCACGTGACACTCGAGACAGCTACACTAGATACACCGACCTGTACTAGATACTGTGCGCCTGATCCTAGAGATGAGATCAATCATCGCCTCGACAACACCACTAGGCGACCACGTGACACTCGAGACAGCGACACTAGATACACCGACCTGTACTAGAACTGTGCGCCTAGTTGGAGTTATCTTTCACGATACCAACGTACTATAGTATATACTGCGGCACCTCTCAGTATATCTCATGTTGTCACACATACTATAGGATACACGAATTTGAAAACTCCTTATATTATATCCAACGATATCGGAATTTGGTAACGCTCAAATTATGTATCACATTATCAAACATAGCAAATGGTGTTTTAAAAAATGAATTAGGGTAACACCTCAAATTATCTTACATATTATCACACATGCTATAGAATACACGAATATGAGGAACACTTTTCTTACTCTATCGAACGTACTATATGATGTTTTGTCTGACGTTTTTTGGAAAATCTCACATTATCTATCACATTATGAAATATACTAAAGGACTTTTGTAACAAATAAATTTGGGAATACCTCATATTATCAAACTAGAAAATGTTTTACTAACGAAATTGGGGGATACGTTACATTATCTCTCACAGTATGATATGACGTACTAGAGGCGGTAGCTATGACATGAAGGATTGAGTCAATATGAATGTTGGATTTATCTCCAGTTCACTCTCCTCGTAGTGCAACGTCTGGAATCTGCCGCACTCACAGACTGATCTCGAAACGATGTAAAGAGTTCATCTTGAGCTTCTTCGACCTATTTTTAGATTTTTTCGGACGGAAATGTCTCCAGATTCCAGGAGTCAAATCTGTGACAACGCTGCACTAAGAAGAACTGGAGCGAAACCTAACATTCACATATAGTAGGACATTTTACCATAAGAATTTGTTGAAAACCTCACATCATCTCTCACACCAGACGAATTTGGGAAATACGTCGGAATCCGATTACAAGAATAAGAATATCTCGAGGAGCACTCATCCAAAAAGCTTGTTTTCACAACGACTAAGTATGTTTGTAATCTTGTTACAAGATCGTATTCCTATTAGTTCGGGGGCTGAGACCAATTTAAATTGTTGGAAAAATATCATATCTTTTACTAGTATTGACAAGAATTTCCCCTGATAATAAGATGAATATCGGTGATATGAATAAAGATGATATCGAAAGGCCTAAAAAAAAAAACAAAAATGTTTTTCACATCTTGAAAACTAAACTTCAGATACGTAATAACAAATAAAATCAACTTAAGCCAAATGTATAAAAATTACATATTTGGCTTTATATGGTATATGAAGCTCAAATAACTATTATTGATGTATCTGTTGGTTGTAAGTGTGTAGCTCAAAGTTACAAATATTAACAAAATAATTTATAAGTTAGTAGTTTTAACCCATCCAATACGCTGCTATTTTCGACCTCCACAGAAACTAGCGCAGTGGCGATAAAGTTTTCTTAGGAAATCTACCTACGATTTCATGAAACACTACCTGACGAAGAAGGGTTGGGTACAAAGAAATTCCAAGTTTCAAAACTCACGTGTATCAGTAATGTTATTAACTAGAACCAGTCAACCGAATTAGTGGTGCTCTCCTCAATGGTAGTACTAGGCCAGGCCGCCGGATCGCTCTACGGAAATATTTCGGTAATACTTGTGTTTTTGTGGTCAGATGTAAAGAATGCTTCAGATGTAGATTTCTAATTTGCTAAGATATATTACTGTTTGTTAGCAATTATTGTTAATTAATAGCACAACAATTGGCTTTGGTTTGTAAAATAACTACTGTCTTAGTACAAACCCATATAAATGAGCAATGTTACGTAGTATAGTCGGTAATACCCGTACTTACGGTTGTGAGCATTTAAACAGGAGGGAAATCAGCTGTGGTTGTGATGTATATCTAGAGCAGGTGAGCGTACAGAATATATTACCGACCCTCGCATGTGGAGCAGCCACGCCGACATCAACGTGGACACGCATAGTCCTTCAACACGCAACGGAAGTTATTAACTGGCATAAAACGTTCATTTAGATCGCACTCGAACAATACTAACTTCCTGCAATTTTTTATTTGAAATGTTTATTGCACGTGTCTACTTTATAAGCTGTTGAATTCAATGTGCTAGCAAATTATAGCCTGGACACTGAAACACTTAAAATATAGCCCAATTTTAATATTTTAATTGTTCATGAAATTGTATATTCGTGTTCAGAGATGTTTTAACAAGATATCATCATTTATATTAGTGAACGCAATAAAAGCCTCATTTTCATTACCAGTTCACTTCATAATAATTATTAGTCTTTTAGATCATTCTAACACCATCATAATTTTTAGCACAAGAGGCTGTAAAAGCAATTCATTACGAACAAAATAATTGTTATTACTTAAAAATGGATTTTAACGACATTGGACTTCTTCATTAACAATTGAAATAAGGCTAGGTGAATGTAACTTTAGTTGCGAGCTCGTTATCCAATAGACTCAACGTATGTTTCACGCTAAACGTAATATATAACACGCTAGTCGTAATGTAAGTTTTATACTAGTCGCAACTGCTAAAGTACTAAGTTAATTATATAAAAGCCAGACTAACAAGTTATTTAAATTAAATTTAGTTGGAGTAAGAACGATACAGAGCATCCTTGAGAAGCCAGGCCTCTAGTAACCCGGAACTTAGAGATACCAAATCAGTAAAGCCACTTGGCCTATTACGGCAAGGACGACAACCTTTGATAACTCTAATATTCGTGCGATAGTATCACAAATCTTTCAAACTTCGTGGCTCTATTGGCTTTGAGGAGTTATTTAAAAGCATAAACAGTATGCACAAACAAAGTTCTAAACCTTCATTTCAACAAGTTTGATGACCTTTACGTCACTAGAACATTATGATGTGTGAAATACAGAAATAATAATAATTATGTTAAACTAACACATTATTGAGCAATAAAATAACAGAATTAAAAAATTAAGTAGTCATATTGCGTCAATATTAAATTTGTTCGCTAAGCTTTAAACCACATTTCATTATCTTCGTTACTATTGTTTTTAGAGTTCAACACAGCCAAGATTAATACTTTTTTTCCCCCAGGTTAAGTGTTAGAGAGGGCTTCTTAGCCCTAACTTCGCCTGGTAAAACAAGACATTCTTTACTTTTTTACTTTTTTTCCTTTCGTGTGAATTAAATGGAAAGCATTCATACAATAGGCTACATTTTAAAATTATTCCTAAATGTCCTGCTTAACTATATAAAATGCAAATTCCGAAATACGCATATTGAAATGGGAAATATACATAACCGATTTTGAGGTCGTTACAAATTTGAAACTTCTAATGAATTGTCTTTGCGTTTGTATAACATTAAATCTTCCAATAACAACTTAATGATTGCGTTTTATACTAAGTAATAAATAAGCTAAACTTGAAGGAAACACTCAGTTTCCTTCACAATCCAACCATCGTCAAAAACAAACTTTAAAAAAAGCTAAGAATTTTTGTTGTAGTGTTGACACTCATTTTGACAGCTTTATATAACACTAGCTTATTACAGTTCGTTCAGAAATCTGCAAATAACAATACTTTATCTTAGATATTAATGACGTTCCAAATATTTCTCCCGCCAGACTTTATACTGTAGAAAACAAAATGTTGGCTCGCAAACAGAAAGAGGAATCTCCTAGTTTTTTCGGCAACAATATACCCAATGTCACCCAACAAAGTGAAAATGCTTTTGACTATTTCAGTCACTCGTTTTACAACCAGCAGATTTAAAATGGTGTCAGTGGTGTTGACAACATTAGAAAACAACTGAATATAATATTTCCAAACCCGTAAGAACCTGGGTATCCACCAAAAGATAACCTTTTTCAAATATCATGCCCGACAACATTACAAGTACTAGTGCTAACAAACATATTATCAGAACAACACTTCAAGCCGCCAACAGATAAGAAACAATGCTTATTGCACAATAGATCACAGAAAGATCAATTTCTGTCACATCTTTATCTATGATGTAAACGTAGAGAAAGTGAAAGTTATGACATTAATGATTCATTCAAATTAGCGTCCAATAATCACGGTAGAGAGAAAGAAACATCGATTCGGAATATTTTGTAGCTAATTTTGCTTCTAAAATTCAAGAATAATGTATACTATACTCAATACCAGGTATTTCACAAAAACAAAAACAAAATGTTGGCTCGCAATACAGAAAGAGGAATCTCCTAGTTTTTTCGGCAAAAATATACCCAATGTCACCCAACAAAGTGAAAATGCTTTTGACTATTTCAGTCACTCGTTTTACAACCAGCAGATTTAAAATGGTGTCAGTGGTGTTGACAACATTAGAAAACAACTGAATATAATATTTCCACACCCGTAAGAACCTGGATATCCACCAAAAGATAACCTTTTTCAAATATCATGCCTGACAACATTACAAGTACTAGTGCTAACAAACATGTTATCAGAACAACACTTCAAGCCGCCAACAGATAAGAAACAATGCTTATTGCACAATAGATCACAGAAAGATCAATTTCTGTCACATCTTTATCTATGATGTAAACGTAGAGAAAGTGAAAGTTATGACATTAATGATTCATTCAAATTAGCGTCCAATAATCACTGTAGAGAAAGAAACATCGATTCGGAATATTTTGTAGCTAATTTTGCTTCTAAAGTTCAAGAATAATGTATACTATACTCAATACCAGGTATTTCACAAACGTACCTCTACAATGTAACATTAGTGTTAAAGTGGAACAGTCGTACCCACACCAAGCGATGTACTGATACCAACAGCACGGAGAACATTTTCTAACCAAGAGCCATCTTCCCATATAATAGAATGGTAGGAATCCGGTCCCTGCCTTGACAACCCATCCTGGAGCTATGTTAGTCAAACCGGTTCTAGTGTCTACTTTTGTTTTATGATTGTCATAAATCTTAAATAAGATGACCACACCAAAAATAATATTGCCAAGGTAATTTCGTAGGAAAACACAATTAATTGCCTGTTACTTTATTACGGAACCGGCATGTTCTTCATAAATCGTGTTGTTGCCTGTCTGTCTGTCTGTCTATCTGTGCGATAACTCTTGATGGAAAGGTCCTGAGACTTGAAACCAGTTACGTTCTTCTTGGTCGGTCAAAGGAAGAACTTTATTGATTAAAAGTAAAAATTAAATTTAATAATTTTTTTATCTGTCTTGTAGATAACCATGATGGCAACGAAAAAATTACAGAATAAGCAAATTTGTAAACAAAATAAAAAATCATGGCACATTTTATCATACGACGGAATAACACATGTGAAATCACTTCGTTCGATTGGTTGGTACGACTTTTCTTACGTCCTGTCGATATCGGGACCTTTAATAGTGAGTTAAATCGGTTTATTATTATTGTGGTTATCAAAAACTAAAAACTTTCCTAATAATAAAATTTCTCTTCGAGTAACACATTTTGATTGGGGTTATGATAGAAACAGCCTTCACACAACGTATGGCATCCTTTTCAAAATATTACAAAAACTGCATACAAAAGTTATCGACCAGTTGATCTACGGTGGAACGATGCTAGTACTAAGCCAGTAGGTCCACAATTTTAGTTACATATTATTTTTAATACGAAAATGATCGTAGCTAGGATCTTAAATTGTGAGATCAAACTATTTCAACTTACGTTCCATATTATTTTCATTGGAACAGCTGCTTCTAAGGTATTGTTTCGGTTATTTTCTTACCTCGGTTAGGACTATCAGTTACCTGCGGCTTCGCATGCAATTTCCTGCTGAAGAATTGGTCATACATCATAGGTAGGCATATCCTTTTTAAATGCCAGACCTCATACTGCTGATATAAGTGATGCTATTCAAACTTCCTAATACATTTCAGAATTGAACTATAATTGTATATCCCAGCTTTTTGAAACTCTGAGGCTGGAGATCGATACATATTTCATAAGTACCAATAAAAGAAATCCATTGTTTTATTTTATAAAGTTAATATTACAACAGGGCAACATAAGGAATACAATGTTATGGGAGTGAAAAGATAGTATTAGTTGTGACTACGGTAACATTGTTAATTAGGAAACTTAAGCACACTATTGAATTTTACTGATATATTAATTAATATAGTAAACATTTTAGTTAATTTACAGAAACTAATAAAAATATCTGTTTTCCAATTATTCAAGAAAATTTGTGCTGTGTGCAAAACCTAAAGTGGAACCAATTACTCTGTAATTTCATATACATACATCAGTTTCTTAATTGAGTGAATTTTCTCTCATTTAAGTAAGAACCAATAAATGCCAGCCAATCTGAAAAAGAAGTCGACGCAAACTTACCAGACGGTTATGTAGAAAGAAGATTTTACAGAGGCAAAGTTAGAATGAAGAGTCACTTCATCCTCACTAAGTTAAACCTAAACTACTTAATAACATTTCTATTATATTATTATGACTGCCACTAAATCTAATTCCTCTTCCCCAACGTCAGAAATCTGAAATTTCCCAGAATATAATTAAAGCAGTTTAAACGGGAAATAAAAATTGATTGCTCTTTTGGAGAATATAGCTAAAGATGCGGATATGACTTTTTATAGGACTGTGTGGATTATGGGCTAGAATTACATCTTTGAGGGTTAGAAAGCTTAATTTTAACATGAAATGGTTACAAAGCTACACGTTTCCTCTGGTTGAATTCAGTTAAGAAATTCAGGTAATAAAGACATCGAGCAGAGTGATGAAACTCTTTAGTTTACAGTATGAAGAGATAAGAGTACAAAATTTGTTGTTCTTAAGAAAACTGGGCAGAGAGCGACGTACTAATAGTTACTATGCTAAGTAGGCTAAAACCAGTTTTGAAGGGCTAAATCCATTTAATGGCAAACCAGACAAATTTTCGAAGCCACCTCATCCTGTACTAACTTACTTGAAAGTAAGTGTAATACTCAAAATACTAATTTTATTGTACCCTTCTTCATGTACATTTTGTAACAAAATTCAGACTGTCTTTAATGATCGAAAAAAGATCATTTTTGCTCAGAAAAGGAGATGTATCTCGTGTTTGAGTTGGCGCACAAATCAAAAAGTGGAATTTAATTTTAAATGTATGTATTATTGTGTTTGAAACGCCGAAAACCTACATTTCACCAAATTAACCAAACAACAAGACCAGATTATTTAAACAATCGTCAATAACAACTCAGAGCTTGATGTAACTGAGTTTTACTACAAAACTTTACCGTTAGCCTCTTTTCTCGTAGAAAACCAATATTTTAGAACTTTACTCCAGATCCCAACGCTCATATACTATGAAGAGAATTGCTGAGATCCTGGGAATTAGAGGTGGAATAGTAGCGTAACCGCTTCAATGTAAAATCAAAAGGATCCACTGGAGGACGTCGCACGAAAAAATAAAAGGGTCCACTGGAACTTACGCGACAACAGATTCCATGCTGGTATTGGTACTGAAATGATGAGATCTCAAACTAAACTACAACAATATTGCAATCAAAATATTTTAATTCCACGTGTTAGTAGAATTGAACCACTATTTATTTCATCATCTTTTAGTACAGTTGCAATTAAACAAATCCGATATACGCGACGCGACGAGAATTTAACGAAATGAATACGGCGTGTTTTGTTGGAACGGAACTGTTTGCCGTAACAGCTCCACTATTGCCAAGAACTCATTGCAATATCGCTATTAACTGAAACCACTTTACGACTGCCGATACCTCGTTGTAAAGAAACTGTTTACCAGAACCACCCCACGACTGTCGAGAACTCGTTGCAACGGAACTGTTAATCAAAACTGCTCTACGACTGTCGAGAACTCGTTGCAACGGAACTGTTAATCGGACTGCTCCACGGCTGTCGAGAACTCGTTGCAACGGAACTGTTAATCGAAACTGCTCCACGACTGTCGAGAACTCGTTGCAACGGAACTGTTGGCCGGAACTGCTCCACGGCTGTCGAGAACTCGTTGCAACGGAACTGTTGGCCGGAACTGCTCCACGACTGTCGAGAACTCGTTGCAACGGAACTGTTGGCCGAAACTGCTCTACGACTGTCGAGAACTCGTTGCAACGGAACTGTTAATCGAAACTGCTCTACGACTGTCGAGAACTCGTTGCAACGGAACTGTTAATCGAAACTGCTCTACGACTGTCGTGAACTCGTTGCAACGGAACTGTTGGCCGAAACTGCTCCACGGCTGTCGAGAATGCGTTGCAAAGGTTTCGCGTCTGGAACGTTTTGGCACACCTCTGCTGGGGATGAGAACAATGGATTTAAATGTGAGATATAACCTGTTTGGAGGGATACATTTTAAAGAAACCCCCACAAATTCAACCCTATAACATTTCTGTGGGTAAAACTTAATTCTAATTACGACTCCATTTGGACCATGTGAGTTGACCATTTGGAACAAAGAGGCTATTGTGAACCCATTCCAAGACTGGACAACCCGCCTTTGTGTTTGAATTAAATAAATTAACAAGGCATTAGACTAACCGATGTCGGGAGCCAGCCGGGAACGGTACTTTTTATTGGCGCAGATGTGTGGACCCCTTGTGACAGACAGGCACCATAGAAAAAGTGGCATGTAGTCTATGGTGGCAGTATAAACATGCTATTAGGGGTTTTATGATAAGTATTGATACATTTTCCTTGACTTACAGGGACTAAAGGAATTTCACTACCAAGAAGTCTGTAAAATATATAAATCCTTCATAGCTTATAAAGTATGACCAATGTGCTTGTGGGCAGAAAACGACTGCTAAAATCTGGGAATTAGAAGGAAATATCGCTACTATTGGATATATCGATAATTACTATCAAATTAACTCATACCGTCGCGAATACCCAGAGTTTGTGAAAGAAGTTATTACATTCCAAATAAGTACATGGTTTGTGTAGTGTGTTTGATAAAGCACTCTAAGATAGAAGGAAACATTTTCATTACTGCACGTTTTGTCGATATGGCAAGATAACAACGTCGAGTATTTCCCATTCAAGTGTCTGGGTAAACTACATAACAGCGTTCATTAAATCCATTTCATTCCTCTGACACAAGTTGAAATTCTTCGCCTAACCTACATTCTTAGTATCTGTCGTCTTATCCAAGAGACTAGAATGGTATAAACATTGCATATAACATTGAAGATAAAAATTGTAACTGTGTTTACATAACATCTACTGATACGTTCTATTTAGACCTAACTATGTAGATTGAACTGTACATAGCTCAAACTTAAAATTATATTAAATTTGAGATTAGAAATTATCTACCAAACGAACTTCCAGTTCAAGTGAGTATTTTAATTTATTCCAAGTGTTACCAATTTTTTGTAAAATGGTCAAAACTGGTTTTGATAGTATAATTTTTATATAAACAAGACTATCTCATATATTATTCGATGCATTTAAAAATCCAATATAACAATTTTAGTTAACGTCCACCCATTATTTTGAGGATGGAGGGGGGAAATTTTAAATCCAAGAGAAATATCCTCGGGCGAAGCTAACATCTTCAAATTATTTAAAACAAATTCTCAACTGTTGATAAATTATGGAGCGAGGTACTTTTGAGAAATCCGATGTACCAAAAACTCAATAGACCTACAGGACAGATGCCTGACGGGCTTACACTACAATAAGTAATGGATATATATTGAAAAATTTTTTAGTTTCAGTATTCAGGGTTTTGGGCTCCAGGGTCAGACCATGCGGACTTCCTTTCCATATATATATATATATCAGATGGCCAACCGATCATAGAAAATTTAATGATTCCAACTGTGTATCAACTACTATATCAAAATCATTACAAAACACAAATTCAATTTTTAATTAATTACAATTAATGTAATAAGTATGATTCAGATTTGTGTGTTACATTAGACTATGTATCCTATTTAATTAAAACTAATTCAAAACCGGCAATCTCTGTCCTTGCAGTTTTAAACTAGTGGTTTATCATACGGCCAAAAAGTATGTTATAGTACAATCTTTAAAAGTTAAATTCTGTATGCAAACTAATATGTAGATCATAACAGATCGAAGGCAATGATAGAAGCAAAAAGCAGAAGGAAAACGAGCTTCATAGTCACAGTTGGCACGCGAAGCGCGCAAAAAGGTGTTCAATATTTAACATATATGTTATAAATTTTAATGATTCAGTTAGAAAACTAAGAAAAAAATCGAAAGAACAGATCCAGTAATCAACTATTCAATGTTCGGTGCAGACAATTTGATTGTGCCATTTACTATTTATTATTCGTATAATGAGAATTTCATTCATCCATACAATATTCAGTGTCCAATGACAAACGGTCATTAGCACTTCCCAAAACCCAATCAAAACGTTGTGAAGCTCAATCATGCAGCATTTGACATAGACTTTAAAAACGAATCTTTCATACAAAACATATATCAAGAGAACTACTACACCTGTTTTCTTCCCAGATATATGCAGAACTCTACAAAGGAACATGCCTATGATAATATACGGACTGAAAGAGCAGAAAGTTTAAGCTTGTGTTTAAGCCTAATCAGCTCAGAAATATGGCAGACCATTCACGAAAGAAAATTCCTTTGCACACTCTCAATTGATATATCTATGTAACCTGTATTTTTTCAAGACAGTTGTGGCATGGCAAAGATGGATTAGTACTTCAAAACATCAGGTTAAAATATTTGTTTGAAATAAGACGAATCACAATACAACACTTAGGTTTCTCCTGAGCTTTGAGACACTTCGTTCTTGTGTAATCAGAGAAGATCAACTTGGAATGTAAAAGTATACTAAGATCGTGTAAGACATGCTTTCTCTTAATATTGCAGTACTAATGTCATAAAAAAGAACGAAAGATTCGTTTTACGAGTAGAAGTAGCATTCCCCATTTTACTGAATCGTAGAGAAATGTGGCTGATTTCACCCCACCCTACAGTAGAATCAATTGCCAACTGCTGAGCTGCAGTAAATGGTGTATGCCATTACTACGATCGGTACACAGAAGAATCATCAGCACGGATGTAGAGATCACAGTTCTATTTAAGATATATCCCACGAAATTAATACACCACATTGAGAAGAGAAAGTCTAAACTGGAAACTTGTTGTATTCCTGAATGGGCAACGAAATTAACGAATACGCACCTCGCATTCTAAATGGTCTTCCCAAAAGGTGGGAGTCTTTTTGCGAATGAGATCATGAGAAATTCAAAAGCTGAAACAGTATTTAAAAAGGCATAATGAGGGAACTTAACAAATGATTTTGGAGGTCAAGTTAGTTCGTATCGAACTTATTTCGCCGTACAACTGCAAGACCACTTAAAAATGAAGAACGTTTGTCGAACGATTTTTCATAGGGACATGTACTGATTATAGAGGTATTTCGACAAACTCTCTTACAAAGGAAAGTAATTATATACGATCTCTTTCTGGATCTTTGATAAAACTCCAACAGAAAAATTGGTATAAATTTAGGACGAATAGGTTTTGTGGAATCAAGAAGATTATATGGACTTTCCAAATGGATATAAATTGTACAATAAACAACCTCTAACTGAATACAGAACCTGAACACAGACAGAAATTAGTCGGAGAACTTACTTTTAACAATTCAAGAATGTTGTAGCATTCTTGCACTGAGTTCACCATTCCTTTAGGTCAGAATACAATGCATAAACGCCCGTAGCACCAGACAGACCGCTTAATCAGTCACTTTCGCTTAACTGAACGCTAGAAACAACTTAGTTTAATTGAAACATTTTTTGGAAATATATTCATGGAAATATTATATTCCATCCATCCCAAAGATGTACACTCATCTGATTCATTCCACTGATCACGTGAATATGATTAAAATCCATTACTGTTTGCACATGTATGGAGCATAACTCTAGGACACATTTAGAAACCTCTTGTGGACAAATTGCCGAATTATTGTCTTCTGAAAACCACATTTAACTACAGACACGTGAAAAAATTGTAGCTTCTTGTCTTTAGCTTTCAACTTGTGACATCGGATCTTTTGACAATACCTCAAACAATCTCTTTAGTAATACCAAGCTCAAGTCTAGTTATTAACATAGCCTTTGACAACGCCAACAACAACCTCTTCAGTAGTACCAAGCTTAAGCTAGTTATGAACAGAGCCTTTGACAATGCCGCTAACAGTCTTCAATAATACCAAACTCAAATCTAGTTATTTTTCCTTTTTTTTCAATGAAATTGAATTCTTATCTGTCACACGACTCACTACCATATTGCAGTCTTTTATGTTATAAATTTACTTTTGAAATTTGAATCCTAAATATTCCGACAGTCCTTCTAAACCACAGTGGGCCATGAAGAAGGTGTGTAACATGGTGTCTTATCCAAACTCTCAACCTAGATATCCACGACTACTTCGATTTTAGCAGTGCTATCGACACAGCCAACAGTTTTTGACCAACAGATCGTTTCCAGCCATGTATTTACATGGAAGCTATGACTGAATTTAACGACATCTACTGAAAGTAAGACAGACGCTCAGCTCATTAACCAACCCGTAGTTATAATCTTACCGTTATGAAGATAAACATTACCATAAAGTTTATGCAGTACACAGTCAAGTACTGGTTATTTACTTAAACCAGCCCCTAGTACCAATTAAAGATTCAAAGATACCGAGCCCATTACTTCTACAATAATTCAAGTCTTTATAGGATTTTTTTCGCGCATATGGTTACACTTGACAGGACTGTGACGAGTGTTTTGCGGTGAAGGGAAGGACGGATCGCCGGCCGTGCCGGTGGCAAGGAAATGTGGCGGTGTAGCTCCGTGGCCGCGGCCCTTGGCGTATAATTGGCCAGTCAGGAGGTCGTGCCAAATGTGACCAGAAAGATGATTCCGGTTGTCGGATCGACGTATCATCACTGTAAGTGTTATAAGCAATCTAGCGTTTTTTACTCAGTAAAAGATCAAATCTAAAGAACTCGTGCAACCTTATAAATTATGTATAAAAAACAGTGACAGTGACACAATTTATCTAATAAGCTGCTTCAGGTTTCGGTTGTTGAAAAAACGCAACAACAGTGTTTAGTTGGTATTCCTCGAGTGTAGTGTATATACATGTAGCGGGAAGCACAATGAAATAGTTTATGAATGAAAAACGGGGGAACTAGGTAAACGTGTCAAATAGTATTTTTACAAGCCGTGGATGTTTCTCTCGTTGTGAAAAGTTTAGAATCTATGAGTAAATTATACGTACTAAACGTCTACATCGTCTACATTTATAATAGTCTGGGAACTACGACCCAATTTGCATTGTGTAACGCAACCAGTTTTTATTGAAATTAAAAGAGTGATTTCTCTTAAAAAGGTTTAAATTTATCGTCATCTACGCTATTATTGGTCGATAAAATTTTTGGGAACACATCTTTCTTAGCTTTACACATTTAAATCGACCGCCAGACTCATTATAATTGTATATCACCGTCAGACAACTAGATAAAGAGCCAAATTCGCAATTTTCAGCCAAATGGCCAGTCTGTATGTGGTTAATTGACGCTGAATTTTCTATTATTTACGTGTCTGGTCGGTTTTAAGGGTATCAAAAACTAGAAAATTATAATCTGAGGGGAAAATATAGTTTTATAAATTTAACCCTTTTGATACCCTCCCATTTCGACCCCCACCAAAACAAGCGCGGCTGAGATCAATCTCTCGATGAAATTTCCACCTCTATTTCTAGAAAAACCAGATTATGTGCTTATACAATGCTAATTAGCACTCACCACATGCACTATTACTAGTACATTTAATTTGTCTCAATTGTCGATTATGTCATTATTGATGTTACGTTAAAACAACCCATTGGAAGAAAGACAGGAAACGCTGGAAAATTCTCACATTTGATGGATATGTAAACTGTTTTATCAGCCCTGCGTTGGTTACGTAACTTGAAGAAGCTCAGATAATAATTTTGTTGTTGTTGAAACTATAATGACAGTTTGATTGTTGTGGGGCTTTAAGTCGTACATAATAGGTTTATAATTCAAGGTCACTATTAATTTTGAAGTAAGACAATGTTATAATTAAAGCAATGCGAACGTTGGGTTGAACTCCATCTCCATCCAAGAGTTGAGTCAATCTGATTTCTATACTGCATTACAGTGAAGTACAGCAACGTTATGTGTAAATACAGTGAGTGATCATAAAGTATTTATTTTTTATGTCTACAATCATAAATTTTAATTTAGGTAAACACCTTTGTCAAATTATTTCTGGTAACTAACACCGTGGATGGATTTGGAATACAAGGTTTAAACATACTATAAGAATTCATTATTAGTTTGTACACTAGGCTAAAATTCAAAAAAAGTACTCACAGTTCATAATGGAGTGATTTAAAACTTCAATTCAAATTGTATATATACATTTATTTAAAGCTGCTCATAAGCTAACGGTGCATACTCCATTTTTGGTTAATATTGTTGATAGACGATACAATTATATTCATTTAATATGGGAATAGCTTTGATTTATTTGCAAATTTACTGAAATTTTACTCCTGCTGTGAATAACTCTGTTGAATTATTCTCCTTCTGCGCATTTCGGATTAAATTCCAATCGACGCATTGTAATTTACACTTCGAACTAATTAACTATTTTCTTCCGTTATTTGTACAACTTCGTAATTTCACTAAACAATTCAAGGTAAAAAGACCAATTATTTCATGTAATAACATCAACTTGTTTGCTTAAGAAAAGTTCGTATAAATTCCTTTACTAGTACACGTATTTCCTACTGAACCGATGTACAATATATGCTCTATAATAATATTTTGTTAAATTTTAGAACAATATTTAATTACGTATTTATTTCCTTTGCAATTGGTGGAAATTAAACTAAACTATGTACCTCAATTAATTAAAATAAATTCATTAGATACAATGTAGTATGTACAGTTCAAATTCATAGAATTAGCATAAGGAGTTATAATATATTTCTTTCCATTCAGCCGTTTTAGATGTTCGATTTACGTTAACGTATTAATGAATCTTAAACAATATTTTTATTTTATAGCTTAAAGTTTTTGAAAGGGATTTATGTTTACAACCTACCTTGTTTTAAATAGGCCTATACGTTTTAATGAATCTTAAATAATCTTTTCCTTTTATAATTTAAAGTTTTTGAAATGGATTTATTTTTACAACCTACCATTTAAAGTAGGCCTCTACTTAGTTTCAAGAACCAAGGGGACGCATTTAAGTTATTAAGAATGACTGAACTAAGTTACATAAAATTGAATTTTTTAACCAACACAGGGCTGTTATTAAAACAAATGACAGCAGCGTCTGTTACAACTGATCAATAATTAATTAGTGACTTTCATTAATTTATAGCGCTTTGCAACCAAGAGTGATGTGCAGCTGCATCTCAGTCGGCAGCGGAGATACATGTAGCTATCCATCACGTCAGCTGCCGCGCTGATTCTCGCGCGTAACGCAAGTCAGCTGCTTGTAGAGTACCGCCTTATAAAATGTTACATTCTATGAGAAGATATTTCATCCAATACAAAATGTTTTACCGCCTGAAAAATAAAGATGCGTCCAGTGGAAAAAAGGAACATTTGATTATAAATGCATTACACATGTTACTATTATTAAGCACACAATTTTTAACTTAATATTTCAATTCAACTCATTACAACAAGGAAAATTCAAAAGAGTTTACAACGTGGAGCAAAAGATTTAGTAAGGTAGCGCCATCTTATATAAGCATCGCCGCACAACATTTCTGCCCCATAATTCTTATTTGGTCGCGAGGCCTATTCTTTTGTAATGTTGAATGTAGCACTTAACAACATCGCTAATTTAATAACACTCATAATGTTTTTGCATTGTAATCCCTTTTATATAGCCTACTCATAAAAATTATTACTCATGGAAGTCTTAAATCTTGTATGTTTGAAATTATATAACTATAAATAATCGAGTTGGTTTGAATGTTTAGGTCGAGGTAAATAACCAAACTATACATTTACTCAAATATCATTTCAGAACAAGTTAAAATAGGAACAAAAGTTCAATATCCACAATCCCGGTACGCTACCCGCATTGGCATGTTTCAAGCCCGCCTGCTTCTGCATCGATGTGTATTCTTAAATGACTTTCATTGTATTGCTCCACAATATGTTAATTTATATTGTGTTTTGATCAATAAAAAATTACAATCACTCATAGATGTTAGTAGTTCAAGATATCGTGAAACAAGTGTGACTACGAAACATATATTAAAATAAGACTCAAACAATTTAAAAATCATAAAAGAGTCTTAAGAAATAAGCTGAAGACAAACGAAGGGACTTTGATATTAGCAAAATTAGTATGGCACTTACATTTATAGTTATATACCATACTGCATCCTTCTATGTATCGAGAGCCAAATTTGCATTCTATAAGCACACGACCTAAATTGTACGTGACATCTTAATCCCTAACCCCCATCCCCTAAAAAATAACTAAATTCCCTTAGTGTGAAAAGGATTCAAGATATAAAATGATAGATTTTAACTGGTGCTATGTTTGATTTGGAAACCTGCAAATTTCAAAAAGTTAGTCTGTACCATCCAAGTAAATAAAGACTGACTACTTAGATAAAATAGTGACTTTCGTTGGATGGTACAGATCTACCTTTTTCATATCTGCAGGTTATATTTTATATATAAGATATAAAATATAATGTTTTATATATATATATATATATATATATATATATATATGTATTATAAATCATGTGTACCTTAAAATATGAACAACGAAAACATTTACCAATTGGTATTTTTAATCCTTTTGATACCATTCCTTTTCAACCTCCACCGCTAACGATCGGTATTTTCCTTAGGGGGAATTTTTCTATTGATTCCACGAAAACTTTTTTGTGTGCGTAAACGATTAAAATGCATTGGAACTTGGTCCTGAACTATTCCGCCCTAAGGCAACCTGAGCCCGTGCGCCATTTCATCAAAAGGGTTATTGTGGGCACCTGATGAAATACGAAATAAGGAATTCCAAGTGTCAAATTATGTTAAAATGAAATAGAATTTCAGGCGAGTATTAATGTGCAACTTATATGCAAAATTGATATCGAAAGGAAGCGATAAGACTTGAGCCGCATGTCGCCAGTGGATACGTTATCAGAGAGATAAGGAGAGGATATCAGAGCGGCGGGAGAGGACTGGAGAGGCCCCACCAGCCAACAATAACGACATTTATTATTTCAATCTGTCAGTCTATCACAATAACCACTTAACCTATAAACTACGTCAGTAGCATGATTGGCCATGCGCTGGCCGCGTAGCTTCCCGCTCCCGCGCCCGCGCCCGCTTGTTACAATACATGTTTGTCAAACAAATATGTAGGCCGTCCTGGAGCCACGGCCACATTGGAGGCCTACTTCATCAGATAATGTCTTACTAGACGAGTTACAAGTAGCACTCAATTTGGTCGAATCAATCTTGAAAGGAGATCTAATAAACTATTCGGACCGGCCTATTCGGTGTGGTATCTACGTTTATATTATTATGTACCGTACATTAGAGGATTGGAATCCACATATTTTATGTTCTTTATGTATTTTAAAAAGACAGCCACGATTGCATAACGTAGCACACGGTTTATGGTTGTCATTTATCAGACTTACGGTGTCTTGGATGTGGGTATGGGCTTGACAGAGCGTGCAGCACAAACCATGGTAGGGCCTACATGGTAGATAAACCCTTTTTACATTTAACATATAATATGGTTAAGATGGTTAAGATCGGCAAAATTATAAATAGGTTGATGATAAGCATTAACAAGATAAGTACCAGTAAATGGCTGTTTAATTAAGTGGCCATATTTGCATCCGATTTAATTCATTCATTCATTAAAACAATGTATCACTGACTCCTTTATTTTAGAACAATATTTGTTTGCAGATCTCGTTTATAAAGTCTCATTATAAGTTTTGTTTATTGATATTATGGTTATGGTTATAAAATAACACGTTTCAAGATTAATCCATTAAACAATAAACATTATTTAAACAATTACAGACACAGGAAAAATAAATCAAAAATAGTTGAGTGTTCACAGATAACGAAAACATAATTGAAAGGATTACAACGATATCCGTAATAAATGGAATTCTTACGATTCAAAGTTTAATAAGGTACTACATTGCTTTTTCCGTATGATTTTTAGTAGGCTATGTGGATATTTAAAACATTTAAAATAAAAATTGTTTTTATGTGCTTAATATATGATCAAACACCTTTCCTTTTGGATGTCATGTGAAACAACACTCCATATCAATTTGGATTAACTTTAACAAATAGTTCCTATAAATTATTTGGACTTAAGATCAGTTAAGTATATTTACGTCATTTGACATTAAAAGTGGGAAATATTTTCCCTTATTGGGATGATTGAGAATTTATGCCGATATATACTCATCATTTATAATATTATCCGTTACAAAATATAACGCTCACCAAGGGGCAAATAAAGGATAACCATAAAAACAATACATTTTACCAGCGTCTTCTTATTGGAAATTCTAAATGCTTAATATATGATCACACTCCAATAAAATGAAAAAGTTTTATTTTGTGAGGCCTTTCGTGCTCAAAGAATCAAAGACCTCTACAAAATTCACCGTTACTGCCTTTAATCTAAAGAAATATAAATTTTTACATATACAGTAGACATACTTCCTGGCCTTTAAAATCTGATCTCTTTGTATTTTTCAAGACATGTGTTTTTATTTAAGTCTAAATTGTTTGTATTATTACTTTACTTTTATTTCAGTTATGTGGGTCTGACGATGTGTTCTTTGAGCACGAAAGGCCTCACAAAATAAAACTTTTTCATTTTATTGGAGTGTTTGATCATATATTAAGCATTTAGAATTTCCAATAAGAAGACGCTGGTAAAATGTATTGTTTTTATGGTTATCCTTTATTTGCCCCTTGGTGAGCGTTATATTTTGTAACGGATAATATTATAAATGATGAGTATATATCGGCATAAATTCTCAATCATCCCAATAAGGGAAAATATTTTCCACTTTTAATGTCAAATGACGTAAATATACTTAACTGATCTTAAGTCCAAATAATTTATAGGAACTATTTGTTAAAGTTAATCCAAATTGATATGGAGTGTTGTTTCACATGACATCCAAAAGGAACATTTTATTTCGTTAATTAAACCTTCATTATAAAAATTATGATTGGAATTTGTTTTAATTCAGGTATGCAATATATTATTATTATTATTATTTTGAGTTTTCTTAAACATAACCTAAAATTTAAAATAATCCAAATTAGTAAATCGGACAGTTTGTGGACAGAGTAACGTATTACCTACGTATAGTTTGAGTTTGGTAAACGTGTTTAAATTATTGTCAGTACCGTATACTTTAATAATAATGCTTTAAAAATACAGAACAAAATTATGTTATCAATATTTTTTTATGGGATAGTAAGACTTCACGTTGACTATAAAAAAGATTTAACATTCATGACGCATGATATAATACTACCAATTTGGTGTTATTTACCTTATTTGCACCATTGTTCTGAACAATAAGAAATTCTGAAGGCACTTGGTTTCTTTGCAAAAACATTATTAGTGGTCTACTTATTTATGGGTTACTACACGTTTACATATTCCTGATGAAGGTCCAGCCAGATGTCGACCGTGCCCTTTCCTTATTTGTTGAGCAATCTCCGAATTGCCTGGATATCACTAGCATTATGTTTCCAGAGCACTTGTAAACCGTTCTGAAAGGAATTAGATTGATCATCAGTTTGAAGAATTTTGCCAATTGCCTAGACTAAGATAGACTAGACTTATACAGACAGCGCCAGGTGTTAGTTGGACGTTTACAGGTGACCAAGGCCAGACGTGATCGATCATTTTCCCATTCCAAAGTGATGTCAGCCAGGACAGATTTGGCGAACTGATAACCGAGAAATGCAAAACCTGCACAACCCGGTTACTTTCTTTTATTTAAATGCTGACATTTCTTTTAAAAAACGTACAGTAAGGAAAAGTCTGATTTAATTTAAGTTACATTTTTTTAAATATAGGCTTATTTTACTTAGTGATGATTGCAAAATACATAGGTAATACAAAAATTATATTGGGCTAGTCTAAAGAAAGCTCAATTTTTCAGTTTGATATAATAAATAACAAGAAAATATCAATTGGTCGTTTTACAATATTTTAAAAAACAAACAACTGGACACATAATCGAACAAGAGGTTACACTAAACAAATGTGAAAACTTATCCTCAAAATTAGTTCCCTTCCGCTAAACATATTTTTTTTACAAATGTTCCAAATTCAAATTTTTATGCCCTACTGAAAAATCTAATAAGGAATTTTTTAAGCCAATGTTTTAGCATAAGCATAAAGTTATGTCTTATAATTACCATGAATTTTGCACAATATAAACGTTTTTCGTGATTAGAACGATGTAACGATTTACAATTAATCAATTAAAGACGGCCCCGAAGTTACAAATGATAGCTTAGTGGCCGCGCCGCGCTTGTCTTGGGATGCTCTATTTATTTGACAGTCCTCATTTGCACGTGCAAAACAGTCGTAATGACGCACTTTGTCATATATTTAGACCTACTCATATTGGGTTGCCTTACAGTCCATATATGTTAAACGAAAATTATGGGTAAATTGTACACACCTGCTGTTGTAACTCTGATTTCTTTTGGGAACACAGACCTGTGGATTTTATTAATTTTAGGAAGGGAACTTTAAATTATTTTATGGAACTAAAATTGCTGTTGTGATAGTTAATTTTCATTTTATAATATTTCGAAGAACAGAATAAAGACATTATTGAATATAAAACTACTTTAAAATACCAATAGTAAAATATTGGTCAATTACTAATTAATTAGTGTCCTATCGCCATTGATTAAAATTAGTTGGTAATTTATTTTATAGCTGTTTAAAACGGCAATATATTAACACTTTTAAATTTTTTATTTATTTTTTAATTGTATAAAATACGTACGTTCTGCCGTACTATAGTTAAAAAATATTATAAAAACACTATTTTAGAAATAAAGCAATATTGATGCTGACAAACATTGTGTACATATATTATATATTATAAATCCTTTTTATTAATTAGCTTCAAGCCGAGACATAAATTGTTAGTGAATCTGCTTCAAAATCATACCTTCTGAAGTAATCACTTTGCCATTAGACATGGTCACGATTTCGCAGTGATTCTCGTCGTCGCCGTCCTCTTGCAGACGGTCGGACGCGAAGCACAGCGAGTCGAAACACACGCGCATAGACGATCCGTTCCCCGTATCAAATAAAAATGACGGAAACACATCCAGAGAAAGAGAGGCAGAGGGGTCGAGCTGGGCCGCACTCCCGCACAAGATAACCTGTCCACCACACCACACCGCTAGCTATCCACGGACTTAACCTTCAACACTACTCACTGCCACTGCCACTCTGGCCGGTTACGCTTATACAACAACACACTTACCCGCCACCTATCTTCCGTTATCACGAGACTGATAAAGGCGATAAGTCCACCATGTTTAGTTGTGCCTGCCACTGTCAATTTTACACACAAACGACGAGCAACAGGCACTCGGCCCTCGGACAGACGGCTCGGCCGGCGAGGCGCGGACGCGTACTGCGCATGCGCGGACAACACGCTCACGCTGGCCACTGCCATCTAGCGTTCCTACACTCAACTCAGACCGAGCACTTCCGACTTCCAGTTGCGTTGCGTGGCCGCTTTGATCATTGTTGTCGCTACTGGACCCTCACAGCTGTCTTCAGATTGCAATTATTAGTTTTATAACTTATTGAAACTAGTTAATTATTTTTATCTGTTTACAAATTGCTGTGTTTACACTCATTGTATTTTAAAATATAAGTAAATGTTATAACATTGTGTTTATTACCATAATAATAACTGGTCCTACTTCGACTGTATTCTGAACTCAGATTCCATAATATTACCCAACTCACAAACCTTTTTCTCAATTAAATATATTTCTTTTCTGGATCTATTAAATCTGTTTAATTTATTATTTCAAGTATTGCAATATCGCACAAACCACAACTGAAGTAAAAACTCTAGCTTTCGATTATTACAATGTTTCATGTAATTATTTCCACTACAGGGTGATTCATGAAGTTCTCCCCCCCACTTCTACAGCACATTGTACTAGTAAAAATAATGAAAAAATGTTATATAAACACAGGTCCGAAAACGCTTCGTTAGCGAGTTACAGCTAGCGAAAGATTTCGCCTGAAATTCCTGGGTAAAGAGTAAAATAAAGCCATACTGAACTTTTGGAAAGGTTAATTAAGTAAGAAAAATATCGTAGATGTCTTATGTATTTTTACCTGATAAAGCTAATAAAATAGGTTTCAGAACTGTACCTGTAGTAGTTTTTGAGGGATTCAGGGTTAAATGCAAAAAATTGGGGCACGAAACAATGTTTTTTTTTAAGTTTGATGCACAATAACTTTGTTAAATTGGTAATAAATACATTAAAATCAACAAAACATTAATTGTAGAGAATTTAATTCTGAGAAAATTGATATAATCAAAAGTCTAAAATAAAACAGAAATACAGTACCAAAAAAATTTTATTCAGTATAATACATTACTAGTTTTAAGCAAAATTAATCAGGTTGGGCCAACCGTACGCACCTTTTTATAATAGATGTTCGAAAATGAGGCCATCATTATCAATACATTTTGCAGCACGTTTGTATATTGCTTTTGTTGCGTTTCTTAATTTTTCAGGACTTCCCTGTATCTGCACAGCCGAATCCATAATACGGGCAATTAATTCATCACGAGAATTCACTTTTGCCCTTGTATACAATGTCTTTCATCCATCCCCAGATGCAATAATCCAATGGAGATAGATCTGGTGATCTTGGTGGCCAAGGGTGAGGCCCTTCACGACCAAATCCAGTGTCCAGGAAATTGATGATTTAAGTAAGCAGAAACGGCACGTGAAAAGTGGGGAGGTGCTCCGTTCATGCTGGAAGTACAAATTTTGTCTGAGATGTAAAGGAACATTCTCTAACAGCTGCGGCAAACTCTTCTTGAAGGAAATGCAAATAGAACTCAGCATTTAGGCGTCCAGGTAATATGAAAGGTCCAATCAGCCGATTGTGCAAAAGGCCACACACCAGACATGACGCTAAATCGGTGTTGAAAGTTCTGTTCCACTACCTCATGTGGATTTTCTTCGGCCCATGAGTGTTTCATTGTGCAAGTTATTGACACCATCCCGAGTGAATTGTGCCTCATCCGTAAACAAAATACGCTTTGTAGAGTTGATTATTAATATTCAAAAAGTTGCAAAACTCCAAGCGAAGCGGACCATCCCCTAGCTGTAGATGTTGAACCTTTTGTTTATGAAAACGGATAAAATTTGTTTCGATTAAGTGACCTCCACACCGTTGACTGCGCGAAACTCCTATCCGCTAGAAATACGTCGTGTACTTACACCTGGACTGCGGATGAACGGCATTTTTAACAATATCATCATTAAGTTGGACAGCTCGTTCATAATTGGTTCTAGTACTCGGTAGTGATCCTGTTTCCCGAAGAGTACGAAAAGTTCCTGAAATTGTTTTGGTATCTGGAATCCTCCTATTAGGGTAACGTAGTTCATATTCTTCTACAGCAGCTCTAGCATTACCATTACAGTAACCCAAAATAAAAACCATATCAGCGTTTATTCCTCTGATGTAAATAAGTAAGGCATTTTTTTCGCTGAATAAAACAATCGAATTATAACTCACAGAAAAATTGCATTTAATAACACGATTCACAGAACCCGATCTCCTGCTGTAGCTTGCAAAACACCACTAATACACAGTTTCTAACGTAACAGTACAGAATACCATTGTTGATCAGCTGTTATTCATGCGTTACCAACTTAGAAATTAATAAAACAAAAAAACTGCATTTCGATGATTTAGTAAACAATAATGGGAAAATGTTTGCTTCATTTATTTTCGAACATTTGATGTAAATTTTTATTTAAAAAAAAATACAACGTAATAAAACATGATATTTTTATTTACAAACAAATTTATTTATCTGTTAATCTTGTTTTCTCAATTTATCTCATCATTAGGGAAACATTTTGTTTTTGTTTTATTTTACCTAAATACCGTACGGTATTTCTTTACAGCTAGTAATGTATTATACTGAATATAAAAATCGATTTTTTGGTACTTATTTCTGTTTTATTTTAGACTTTGATTATATCAATTTTCTCAGAATTAAATTCTCTACTATTAATGTTTGTTGATTTTATGTATTTATTACCAATTTGGACAAAAGTTATTGTACATCAAACGTTAAAAAAAACATTGTTTCGTGCTCCAATTTTTTGCATTTAACCCTGAAACCCTCAAAAAACTACTACAGGTACAGTTCTGAAACCTATTTTATTAGCTTTATCAGGTAAAAAAATACATAAGAATCCACGATATTTCTTACTTAATTAACCTTTCCAAAGTTCAGTATGGCTTTATTTTACTCTTTACCCAGGAATTCAGGCGAAATCTTTCGCTAGCTGTAACTCGCTAACGAAGCGTTTTCGGACCTATGTTTATATAAACATTTTTTCATTATTTTTACTAGTAACAATGTGCTGTAGAAGTGGGGGGGGGAGAACTTCATGAATCACCCTGTATATGTTTTATTTACGAGCTATCCTGAAAGTTTTTCTCTGTTGCGGGTTTAATAACGTATTAACACTGCAAGCAGCATGAATGGAAATTATGGATATAAAGGATGTATATTGTAAATGTAAAAACGGCGATAGTACCCTATATATATTGAATTCAACCGACTTCAACACGAAGAGAGCGGATTATCATGCAGCCCCTGTAGCTCTAATGGTTATTTTACTGAAGTTGGTGTTGCTGCCTGGAAGAACCCTTAAGCAACTAAGACTTTAGAGTAGGCTACTTTGGTATTATTCGGGGGCCATTCTGTCCTGATATGCTTCATGTCATTACGCGGTATAAGTGGGTTTAGATCAGTTATCATATCACCAGTAGTGCCTAAGTTAAAGTTAATGAGCGCTCACGTGATCTGAGGTTGAATTTGGGCACTATACAATTTTGGGTACTTGGGTACTCGAAGCATGTCTTTATTTTTTCCTTCGCTGGAAGTGCGGAATGGGGCCAAAGGCGCCACTGATGGCCAGGGGGCATTTCCGGAATGTCTGTGTGAGCTTCTGTGGTGCCAACCCGCAATTTAGGCGAAAACAGGAAAACATCCTTCGACATAATACCTAGATTAAAGCTTAGATCGTAAATGTTAATTGTAATTTTTTATATTTATAATACGTACGTATGTATTTACCTACTTGTATATAGCCTACTAATAAACAATAGTAGATAAGGACAGAATGGCTTCCGGATAGTACTAAACTACCGAAGTTGAAGGGCCAAACTTGCCATGAACTCGTTCCAGGCAATATTACTGCCTCAAACTTTAACTATCGAGACAGTCAGCCTGTGTTACTGTTATCTCTATACTCGTACAATTCGCAGCATGCAAACCAATTACCACAGGACACTCACAGGTCGTTTACACGTGTGTTGGGGTTCGTAACACCCCCGGCTACAGGTCAAAGACCTCCACAGCTGATACCTGGAGCTGGCCTTTGTCAATTATTCTCTCCTTTGTAATGGTCGCGTTGCCTCCTTCTGTGACCCTATTCACGAAGCGGGTTTAGTCTCTTTAGCCCTGTCAAGAGACTCCATCTTAATCATTGAATACATTCTGCCTTCAGTTTCTAATCGATCTATTTTCTCTGTAGAAAATTGAGTTTTTTCAAAACCTACTCGTACAATACAAAAACCCGAATCCATCACATCCAAGAGATTGATGTTATCCCAAAGAAACTGATATTCTTGATCTTTCATATTGGCGTACAATTTGACATTTCAAATCACCAGATTTTTCCTACGTATAAACCCTTCTTTGACTTACTTAACCCTTATAGTTTATTATAGCATAGCTACATTATTTATCTAAATAAGTTGACTAATCTTCTTCCATTAAACACCTTTTTAAGCCTTATTACACATTCCTCCTCTTCAACTCGTTCACCAGTGTCCTAAAAAACTCTGTAAATTGTTAGGATTTATTCTCTCACATCCTTTACACTTCACCTAATTACAGACAATATCAGACATATATTATTATAAATGTGAAATTAGTGAAGATGATGTTTGGATGTTTGATACTTTTCACACAAAACATAGTTGACGACTTTGGACAAAATCTTCCATGTACATTACTCAAATATAGGTATGAAACATATTTTTATTTCTAAATACCGCTAAAAAAGTAAAAATATTGTAAACATAAGCAACAGTTTTGAAAGCTGATAAGATAAATTCACAGACACGCAGTATTGCATTACTTAGTATGTGCATGAATAAATATCCTCAACCGTTGTGTGATGGATATAGTAGTGACAAATAGTAATATGTAACTTTTACTACAGATGGCAGCGGTGGAAAATCCAAACCGATAAGTTTATTCTGGATTTAACTTGAGAACGAAATGATTGAGGATGTATACACTTTTAAGGTAGTAAAAATTGGTTTCCTTTGACATTGTGGAACGGCATATTTGCAGTAGCTGAAGGAACAAAAACGAAAGGACCGGGAAATAACATGATCCAACGAAACTTCGTTCTGGTTAGGAAGTATTACAGGAATTTTGATTTGAAGGCGTTTTATCTTGGCTTAGCAAGAAACGGCATATCCAGTCTACACATTTTCCTGAGGTAGACAGTTAACGACTTGGTCAAATCAGTTTTCGTCTAACATTTCTAGAATCATCAGAGCAGACCCATTAGCAATAATCATTAAATCTGTCAAAAGAAGGAAAACAAACACAGATGATAATAGCTTCATTTTCTTATCATCAAATTATGCATCTTCAGTCAAGTTTCACAATCAATTTTATTGATTCGACCCACCTCCTAATCTCCACCTTAATGTTATGAGGACTTACGCGCGGCTTCCGGAGTGATAGGATATTAAGGATGGGTAAGGATGGGATGGGCAAGGATGGTGGATTGGACCCATCTTCTGCCGAGATCATGTTACAACCTGGAATCGGAAAGCCCAAGGAATGAGATGTTATACATTATTTACAAAGTTACTTATTAAAGTGTTAAAATTAATATAAAATACTTGACAATGAACCGACACTTTACCTACTTAAAGTTTGATACAAGTCAGCCAAATAGGTTAGGCCTATTAAGCAACGAGAATGAAAACGATGACCGCGTAAAGATAGATTTCTCTCGACGTAGCTATAAATGATTTTAACTCATTACCAACCAAGATACGCTATGATTATATTTTTTGGTACTACTGATCCATACAGAATATGAACACTGTCACAGAACTAGCACAAAATTTGGTCACGAAATAAATAACATAAGCCAGCTTATCTACTACGACCTAAATCTCGACATGGGCCTACTGTCATAACTCTACATTTTAAATCTTATCATCCCAAAAAAACTTATTATCTCCTAAACAAATACCACTTAAGTAGCAATTCTCATCAGTCATTGAGTACTAACATGTCGAAATTGTTTGTTGTTTTTGATCAATTGTTCCAAAAATAGGCTACTTCATAGCCATAATCGGTATAGTTTCAGCAACAAATAATATGTATATATCGTCAATTTTAATCTTAGAAGTTATTTATATGTTTGTTTACAAATAAATTGTTAAAGTTGAAATTTGTTCTCTCGTTGTGTTCATTCAATTCAAATCTTTGACAAGAAGCTGGAGAAACTTCTCACTGCACTGTATTTGAGTTTCACCTGGCGAAGACAACTTTTTGTTGTAAATTTGAGATGTCACATCTCAAAGATATGATTACAACACTTCCAATCGCATTTTAGTTCCTTATTTTAAGTATATACTTTTGAATATTTAATCAATAATGTACAAAAACATCTGAAAATTTATTTCTGAATAAGCAATGAAAATATCGAAAAACCATAAAGCGTTGGGATTAAATGTATATTTATAATGAGACATTTGCCGGTTTGATTTTTATCATGCCGATGCAACCCGCTCTTTAACAATCGCAACTTCTGGAGTGGCAAGATGTTAAGGATGGGTAAACGTGGGGATTGGGGCTTCACCTTGCCGAAGTCCAATGGACAAGCATCAGGCACCACACCACGAGGAAGAGATTGTGGGGACCATAATATGTCATGTCACCTCGGAAGAGGAGTAAGCTAGCTCTGTTTCAGCCTCCACCAGTAAAAGGGGACAGAGGAAAGTTTTCCTCAACGTCGAGGTTTGCAAATACCTTTAACTCTGGAGAGCCCCACACATCCAAACAATCACCATCTCAGTAAACTAGATAGAGTTATCTATTTACCCCATCACGACTTTTACAGTCAGTGATGTGTGCTTCTGGGCGTCCCTGGATTGCCCTGATTGACAACCGTTTTTGCTGTACCCGGTCTAGGTTCTATTGGCAGGTATAGACCAACCGGAAGTGAAGAACCCTCCTGGGAATGGAATTTCTTTACTTCTTCTTATTTTCGTACCTATGTACAAGGAAGAAATTGGTGGAAATTAATAACAAGATTCCATCTAATGAGCGAAATAGCAGAAATTGAATTTCTCATTTTAATTTAAAGTTATTAATTAACCTATACGTAATGTGTAATACAATTTTCCTATATATTAGATTATTGTATTCGTTAAAATCAATATAAATATTTAGAAACGGACAATTTAAAAGTAGCAATAATAATCCTATAGTAATAATATGGTGTGTAAAGAGAAACTAAACTGTTAAACATGCAGTACATTTTAAATAATTTTGTCTTGTTGAATATTCATGTGTAGTTTCGTTTCATTAAGTCAATTAATATATACTTCAAATCATCTTTGAACTAACATTGTTAGAAACATATGGAAATTTGATGAATTATAAGGTATGTATATAATAAGAATATTATAATACTCTTTATTATTTCCAATGACAGGAAGAAATTTTATATACCAGAAGAATGAAATAACAATAATTTAACAAACAAATTTCTTTATTAACTAACCCCACCCCTAAAAGTTTTATGTGATTCCTTTTTAGGCAGATCTGCAAGATTTTAAAAAATTTAAAAATAATTACTAAGCAGTCCAAAATTCTATGAGAACCTGGCATAATACTAAGTGCCATCAATAACGTAGGAAGATCTTACATATCTAGAGGTCTTTAAATCATTTCTTGCTTAGGATAATAATCTGTATTATTTTTCAGAATTTGCCGATACTGTTCATAAAGTTTCTTATAATATTAATAGTATTTGGGTTAATGTACGTGATTCGTATTGTAATAGTTAATACTGTTACATGTTGTGCCTAAGTTATAAATATTGGAACATGTGAGTGAAAGTAACGTATTTATGCCTCTCAACCGATGCGCAGAATGTCACCGCGCCGCTTAGTTTCCCGCATCATTGCGCAACTGCGACTGGACTAACACTGACAGTGAGCAGTGAGCAGAGACAGCTCAGCGGAGTGGTCAACTCAAGGCCAACAATTCCTATTAGCCACAAGATACGTCACTAGCTGAAACTGTCAGTGAGTAGAGAACATAGACAGTGCACACGAGTGGTCTAGTCAACTCAAAGTCAATAATTCTTGCCAGCCACAAGATACGTCTCTTGCTGACACTGACAGTGAGCAGTGAGCATAGACAGTGAAATGGAGTGGTCAACTCAACTCAAAGCTAACAATTCCTGCCCGCCACAAGATACTTCTGTTGCTGACACTGACAGTGAGCAGTGAGTAGAGACAGTGAAATGGAGTGGTCAAGTCAACTCAAAGCTAACAATTCCTGCCAGCCACAAGATACGTGACTAGCTGAATCTGACAGTGAGCAGTGAGCAGAGACAGCGCAGCGGAGTGGTCAACTCAAGGCCAACAATACCTGCCAGCCACAAGATACGTGACTAACTGAATCTGACAGTGAGCAGTGAGCAGAGTCATCGCAGCGGAGTGGTCAAGTCAACTCAAAGCTAACAATACCTGCCAGCCACAAGATACGTCACTTCCTGACACTGACAGTGAGCAGTGAGCAGAGACAGCGCAGCGGAGTGGTCAACTCAAGGCCAACAATACCTGCCAGCCACAAGATACGTCACTAGCCGAATCTGACAGTGAGCAGAGACAGCGCAGCGAAGTGGTCAAGCCAACTCAAGGCCAACAATTCCTGCCAGCCACAAGATACGTCACTAGCATAATCAACTCGCTTACCTCTTGTTTTGATTAACTATCATATCCCCCTGCCCTGCCACTATTATTAGGCCTCCTCTGGAAGGTTGTTGTGGACGGAAATGGTTGTGTTATCTATTCATTTGATCTGACTTTGAAATAGATTTTATTACACTTGTTTGGATTTATAACCTACATTCCCCGTTTATGTGTCTAATTTAAAGTTCTATTACACAATTTTATCACTTATATTCGTCAACCAGTCCTTTACAAGTGGGTTGGTTATCTTATCAGACGATAACTATAATCGTGTGAAAACAAATGGAATTGTTTTCTTGCCAGCGCGTAGCTAGCGATACGCATACACTTCCCAAGATTAAACTGATTATATTATCAGATTTTTATAGAAATTAATTACTGACTATGGAATTCCATACACGTGGTTCACCATGTTGTATTTATCCTGTAATTGTAAGTCTTTCAGGATGATAATATCATGTTATGTATATACGATAACGAATTAAATAAATACTCATTCTAACCACAATATTCTAGTCAACTAAGATACAACCATTACAGGACGTATAGAAGGTAATAGGCAGATCTTGCCCTGTAGTTCATGAGAAAGCTCTGAATCCGTAGACCTAATTAGAATTAATAAGAATTTAAACTGTATATTTTTAAGGAATAATTAGTTAACAAATTTACCATCTTGATGAAGATTGTATCAGGAATTAACCTATGCCAAATATTTTTGGAATTCAATAAAAAATGTCGAGAATGTGAAGAAATTCACATACAGCGATTAAAATAGAACTTTATCATAACTTTGTTCTTTATGAGCCAATATTTTTATTTTATTTTGTGCCAACATTTGTATATGAAATTGTTAAAATATTAAAAAGACAAAACAAAAACTTTTAATTTTTTTTTAGGTTTTCAGAGTGAAAATACTCCATAAAAGCATGTAATACTAAAGATCACTTTATAAAATTACTACTTTGCCAATTTTTTTCAGGTTATCTGCAAAAATTAAATAATAGAGATAATAATTTTTACATTGACATCCAGCCGGCCATATTAATTGTTGACTATTGTCACTGCTAGTGGTTCCTCACCTGTGATTGTGCAGTATACAAAACGTTTAACAGAAAAAAACATTTATTTTTAGTTAGTTATTATTTCTTTCAACGTCCGGTCACCTAGACATTGGCAAAGAAAGGGTTGAAATAGGCTGAAATAAAGTATATCTTGTTTAAACGAACAAACACAACTGAAAGATCCCACAACTGTAGGTACCAATTAATTTCTGATGTAAGAGATGTCTCCATTGAATATTTCGATAGCATTAAATAATAGTATACTAGGAATTATTATTCGTCTACATTTTTTCTCAATGTTGTTCGCTGGCTAAATACAAAATAAAGGGGAGTGAGATAATGCGACATTTGTGTAGAACGATTTAATTTTTAGATTCCCCATTAGATTCCCCCCCCCCATTATTCGTTTTCCTATTTTAAAGGGTTTCAAAAAAAGAAAACAGTTTTGGAGACAAGGAATTAATAGTATTATATTTTTAAAACTTAATCTATTACACAATCCAATAGAACTTGGAAGCCAATGAGACTTATTGGGATATATATTCAGGAATTCGTCTCATTCATCATTTCTGGTCTGAATGTTTTGAATTAACATAATTTTGGACTCATTTAACAAATTAGTGACGAGAATATTATTAAAAAGCAATAATTACACATACTATTACAACCACTGACGTAACCAGGGGACGTTGGGGAACTAAACTAAAATCTCTCCGACAAGAATAAGATTGTTTATAAAGGATATGGTACAAAATCTCCCAACTAGTGGAGTATTTACTTCGTAAAACATTTCTCATAATATGTTTTATTACACTTCTTGAAAAATTTTACATGAGTGCATGGGCTAAAGGCGTAAATAATATTACAAATGTATGATATTCAAGTAAAACTAAAGTGAACAGTATTAAATTAATATTCTGACTTTTTACTACTGGTTCGTAACACATAGCCTTCATTGAAATATTACAAACAAATTATAACTATTAGGTGTTATCAAAAATGTATTTCTCTTAGTTTGTTAATTTATATCTAATTTAACCTCATGTCTTGGGTTTTTGAAACCTGAAGAAGAGGACAGAGATCAGTTCTCGAAACGTAGTTATTGAAAGTTCCATATAACAACGCAAGTGTCTTAATTCGACCATTCTCTCAAACCACTCCTTGTCAATAACGATCTATAACATATTATGTGTCAAAATCTTGGACAGTTTGATACTAATCAGGTGTGTTTCACACTATGTGAGAAATTCTTGCACTATGAGGGTTAAACATTAACGACTGTTGTAATGTAGAATTATGAGCATTGCCTAACTCAACTTTTAAGGATGCCAAGTCAGACACTAATACTACGTAGTTGACACAGAAAATATTGAATACAGAAGTCTCATGTTCATATCAAAGCGCCACCCTAGGGTTAGATTTAGGACTACTCGTACCATTGATCAGGCAGCGCATCACTAGCGAATTCTGTAGGCTGCTCCTAGTTACTAACCTAGGTGAGAAGTTTGAATAATTGTGTATGTCATTTAGCCTGTAACAAGACCTAAATCCTAACATTCTTACGTAAAAAAATACAAAAATAAATGTATGATAATTGGTTTATTGTAACAAATATAGTTAATAACAGTTCTTATATTAAAAACTCTGAAGGGGCGGAGTCCTCACGTTTCTTTAAAATCAGGATCCCGATAAGGTTTCTAGTTATGTTATCTCCTCTTCGTGACAAAAATAATATTATGCTTTTCTGACTTTTATTTTTATCATTTGCGTTTGCCCCTTTACATTACTTAAGGGACAATATATAACTAGACAGGATACTTGTGATATATTGAGTAGTGTGGTGCCGGTGAAGGGAGGAGACGACTAGCAGCATGTGAGGTAAGAAGGCACTTGATGAAAGCATTACTGATTACCCGATATAACGTCGTATAGAAGGACACTACAGAACGTAAGAATTATTGTACAGATGGACAGATAGAAGAACGGACTTAAGTTTGACCCTTTGACCCCAAAATCTGTACAGTTCTTCCTTGCATAAGGAGGAACCTATCTAGTAAGTTTCAAATTACTATTACTTTTCTATCATGAGTAATGATTAATGTAAGGACTGACAAACAGACGGACTGCCCCTAATATCAAGAGGGTTCTTTCTTAGATCAAGAGAAACCTACATAACAAGTTAAAAGTCGTTTGGACTTTGGTATTAAGTTATTGCAAAGATGGACAGGCAGAAGGACGGGTCTCAATTTTTACCCTTTGACCCAAAACTCAATAAAGTTCTTCCTTGAATATAGAGGAACCTATGTACTAAGTTTCAAGTCACTGTTACTTTTCTATGAAGAGTAATGCACAGAAGGACAGAAAAACGACGGACTGCCCCCAAAATCGAGAGGGTTAGATCAAGAGGAACTTATATACCTAGTTACAAGTCTCCAGGACTTAGACGTCAAAAGTATTGCACGGATGGACATACGGACGGACAACATCACGGTTTTAAGAAATCCGTGTCGGGTACTCAATAATGGAGCTCGGCTATTACTGTACTGTATTATCAATGTATAGGCTAATTGAAAATTTTTCATTCAGTATTAAATGTCCTAGTATTGTTTTATGATCGTTACGAACACCAAACCTTTGTCAGCTGTTTATATACTACTATATATGCGAGTGTTTATGAGCATGATATGACCCGGCTGCTCGTAAACTCGTCCCAGTAAGTGCTACATGTACTCACTGTCAAGGCCGGGTGGCTACGCCCTCGTGGCTCGTCCAGTTCCCAGACACATCACTGACTGAGAGCTGGATGTCTCACACCGGAAGAGCCGGCAGACCAATGGTCTCACTATTAACGTCCCAAATATAGCACAACTGATTCATAGCTGCATCAGCCCACGCTTCGCTCATAATTTATCGAACTGAATTAGGTGGGATGAAAATAGCCTCTCGCAGGGTGCTAATCAGGGCTGTCACTTGTCACCTCTCAGCTGTTGTGTGCGAGGCTGCCGTGTTGTTGGAGCCAAACTCATAAAGTAATACATATTCAGCTAGTTTAGAATACTTGTGTTAACACCTAGCGTTCAACGTGCTGTGGGAAAAACAAAGCGAAGGAGGGTTATGTACAGTATGACTTTGAACCATTCATTATTGCGTGGGTGGTACCAAACTAGATTTTTATCTTTTGTCAAAATCACTTTAATTTCTGACTTTTACTTATTACAAATTTTGATTGTAGAAATATATTATCTTTAATATCGCAAAAACTTCTTCCTTTGCAACAACTGCTCCAATTTGTTATATTTCAACGTGGTGAATCAAACGTTGCTAAAAGATATTGAAATTAACTTAACTTACTTACAGGACTTAACTCCTGCACTAATTATTTCCAACATATATTAAGGCTTCAAATGCCACTCCGATTGAGAACGAAGACCCTTTTTAAGCATTTTTAACGTGTCCAATTTCAATTCCACCGAAGTTCAGGATATTTCTTTTAGGCTTTCCAAACTCGTATTTGAAATATTGTGAGAGTTTTGATTTGTTCTCCCCCGAACAATTTGGATTCAGAAAAATGTGTGAACTACGAGGGTCATTCAATAATTAAAGAGAACGTCGTGAAAGAGAAGGTGAGCACTTCATAAACAAAATTTTAACATATGATGAAAGTTGGGTTTACTATTATGAGCCAGAAACAAAAAGGCAAAGCACGGAGTGGAAGCACATCAGCTCACCTGTCAGGAAATTTTCAAAACCCAAGCATCAGCAGGAAAAGTCGTGTTGACGGTGTTTTAGGATGCTGAAGGTCCAATATTTGTGATTATTTTTAAATTATCGTACAATTAACAGCCAATACTACTCGGATATGCTTTTGAACAAAGTGAAGCTAGTCATGAGAGAGAAACATCGTGGATCTTAGAGGAGAGGTGTGATTCTCTAACAAGACAATGCCATGTACTCGTACTACTCAACTAACCCGAGGAACCATTAAAAAAATTAGCTATAAAGTACTGCCTCATCCCCCTTACAGTCCCGATTTAGTACAAAATTATTTCTTCCACTCGTTTAGTCCGCTGAAAGAGATATTGCGTGGGAAAAGGTTCCAGGATAACGAGGACGTCAAGAAGTTTGCGTGAAATTAGCTCTAACATTAAGATAAAGAGTTCTTTGCAGCATAAATGTTCAAGCGGATTATTTTTTAAATTATTAAAAGTATTGTTTTTTAAAAATAAATTGTTTTCCCTTTAGACCTGTTTGTATCTGTAATTATTGAATGACCCTTGTATATTGATGTAATTGACTAGATTGGGGACATAAAGGTTAAATGTTGTAGACGAAAACACGCATAAAACGTTTTAGTCCACTTTCTCACATAATAAACTACTCGTACGTCCTTCATGCAACGTTATTTATTATAAATCATCGAGAAGTAAGACGTGAGTGGACTAAGTCGTGGCGGATTAGCCACGTTCCATGTTTTATTGGAAGAGGTTATCAAAATACTGTATTCCTCGGTAAGTAAAATAAAAATTATGATGCTTTATCCTGCCCTCGTCGCCACTAAAAAATTAAAATACAAAAGAAAAAAAATAGCGAATCTAAAATATTAAAAATATCTACACTGAAAACGTAATAAACAATAATACAATATCAAATAAAATGCAAAAGTAAATCAGCTGATCCTTTGTTCATAGCTGAATTTGTGTAATACAGTTTTACATTGTTGTTATGGGTAACCATAATGCCAACGAGGAAATATTTCATTGATATTTTTGCTTTCAAACATGAAGATAGCTATTTACAAGTATTCTATATATGTATAGAAACTACGCAAGAACTCAGTGTTCACGTGTTCACTTTATCATCTTATGTAAAAAAAATTGTCACCAGTTGCATAGCATTGACCCAGTTGTGGCGAATAAACGGATATAGAATTCTTTGGTTTGAATCGACCCAATTCTTCCAACGAGAACAACGGCGGCGCGGCGTGGAGCTGTGGTCTGCTTGCGGTCACATCCTTGAGTGGACGGACTATTTCCTAGAAGTTATCTCTGCGGCTCGCCTTTGCTCGTCCTGAAATGTCCAGGAATACTGAGAATACAGAAAACAGGTCACGTTGGGCCAAATTATTGCTAAGTACAATGGTTGTTGGTAATACTACGAGGGGATGAGGAAAATTTGAGGGGTAAACCACATTTCGCAATCTCGTTTGTACATTTTACACGTAAAAAATAGCGGAATCTCCGTGTGGAGAGAGAAAATCGACACATCTGTCTTACTCGTGAAATAAATCCAAGTAAGCGATTGATACCAAAAGCTGAGTCAGAGGTTAAGTGGTGATTACAGCCAAACATTTGATTGGTCCACAGAAGTCACTACGTAATGATGTTACTCACAGTTATTATTGACTGGTAACAAGCTTATTCTTATCTATTAGTCCTTATCGTTCTCTGGACTGTCAGCGGAAACATAATTCTGATTATTTTATAACAAATTAAGGAATCATCTTGTCAAATCAGCGTATTGAAACTAATCAAACAATTTTCTAACGTCATTAGAATAGTTTTTATCTTCTAACATTGTTTGTTAAGCGTTTTTGAGGGAGATAATTTTAAAGGTGTGATTAATATGTACCCGAAAGCTTTTGCGGGTTTGTTACAAATCTTATACTAGATACTAATTTGAGATATTATTTCTAAATAATCAATAACAATATTGAAAAACTAAAATGTGAAGATTAGACCGTGAAAGTATTTATCATTATTCTTATAAGAATAAAATTAATTATGAAGGCCGCAAATATAGGGAGTTTTTTATCATTAAATATATCGGAGGCTCACTAAAATATGGAGCTAAAGTTTAAATCTGTTAAAAACCACGTTTCAAAATGCAATAAGAAACTCTATATAAATTATAAAGGTTAGTATAAATACATAATCGTATATTTAAACGTTCTCTATAATGTAAGATCTTTAAATGTAACATTTTTTAATGTGAAACTAATTGAAATTTATAAGACAGTTTTAAACTTTAGCACCATGGTATCAAAGGAACCTGGGATAGACGGTCGCCAGCTAGCTAGTGAGGAGGTGTAATAAAATTTCAGATATTATAATTTGTCTTTTAATTTTCAAACAACTTTGGCCACATCCCTCTTTTCTAAAAAAGGAAAAATATGAAAAAATTGCTTGAACATTATGAGAAATTTTTACCGCAATCAATTTAGTATTACTAGTAGCATATACCAAATATCTGTAAGTATATTATTATTGAATTGCTCTTGTCTCATTCATACCAGCAACTGGGAACCCTCATGGAATACAGAATAATAATTAAGTAATTATTTTTCTGTTTAGTGTTTGATTGTAAAATATAAAATAATGCTGAATTTGATTTACGATTTGGCTATTTTGAAAGTTGACATCAATACGTAATTGTCCAAGTCCCTCTGGCATACGAGTTAGACTAAGGCTCTAGAGTTACATTGGAACGGCTGAGATAATAAGGCTCCATATTATCCAACATTTTGTGTCGTTCTTCCAAAACCACGCCGTGCTGATTATCAGTTTTGCTGAACAGCATTTATCTTCTAACTCGACTCTTCCACCGACATATGTTAAGCTGGGAATGCTGAATGACACAAACCGGTCAGCAAATGGTTTCAGCCGCCCTTGGAACAGGTTTGACGGTCTGTGGTCGGAATCTGGCCTAACCTTTGGGCCAGTGAACCAATCAAGGACCGAACTTTAGCCGGACCGGCCACGAGAGATGGCGACCATAATAACTGGTGATAGCGTACGCCATTAATACATGATCAATCACGTCGCCTTGACCGCGATCTAGCGCTACGGTTCTCCAGATCCTAGGATAATCCCCGGCGAGGTCGCGGCTGCGCGGGGTTCCCAAATATCATGTTCTTCAAGCCCAGCAACACTTATGGAGCATTCCTAATTGCATCGATGACGACTTCTATGTATTATTCAGTGGTGTAACTATAGGGAAATGAGCGGGGGCAACCCCCCCCCCAACCCTACAGCCCTAAAAATATGCATATAAAGGAAATAAAATTGTTCAACTACAGCAGTTAAATGTTTTACTGTGAATTAAGTCTATCTTGTTTATTCTAATTCATATATATCCATATATATATATATATATATATATATATATATATATATATATATATATATATATATATATATATATTCAGATTTATTCCATTCCAGTCGGTATCAAATGCGTCTCCCCCAAAGCACCCTAGTTATGTCGTTCATGTAGCTGTGGTAACCAGCTGTCATAGTGCAGCTAACTTCGAGCTCCTATTTTACTATCTATATACATAAAACAATGTCGGGTTAATTACACTATTTATAACTCAAGACTGGCTGTACCGATTACAGTCTCATGGAAAAATAAGGTAAATAGAAAAAGAAAAAGGTTTTGTATATATCAGTGTAGAATGAAAGAGTCTGTTGAATGTAATCAACGTTGCTGTGTAAACATTTTTCTATGACAGGATAACAATATGTTTTATTAAGTAAACCACTAGTTTAATTTTGTTAACATTTATAGTCTTGAAAGCATAGAGTAGCTTGGATAGTCACACTACTTCTTATGTTCCACCCTTTTCTGCAACCACTGTTAAGGACAGATTAAAAAATATCCACATAAGAAAATGTAAAGTTTCAGTAAAAGTATACTTTTAACTGCATATTTTAGTAAATATTAAGTATACGGTGCTTGTTCAGTACTGTAATGAAGATATCAAAGACAAAGTTATTAACATTTATTATGAATTTGTTATAAAACCCATCTTAGTTGCGCATACACGTGCAAAGCATAAGAAATTGAGTACTAAACCACGGGTAAATACAAGTTACTCATAAACAATCTCACACTACTAGCAGACTACGGTTATATAGTAATCTGTGTATTCACTGAGATCACAATGTGCCTGGTTATAGAATTACATCAATTTCCTATTTTATTAAAACCTTCAAACTCCAAGTATGGTTATAAAACATTGCTTTAGGGTTTTTCCTGTTTTTAAGAAAGTTCTCACGAAGGGTTGATACTTTGAAATATAAAAGCGTTAACATTACCAAATTTCTATTGCACCTCCTTCGTTATTGCAACTGTATTTTTTGGCGGTAAGCAAGGGTTAATTTTTGCCCCAATGTAAATCAGTACCTAAATTAAATAACTATTAGTCCTCATACAACAATAGCGTGGTATTAGACACTAGTTCACGGCTCTAGAAAAAAGTATAAATCCAAAATTATGATTCTAAAACAAACTAAATTGTAGTAAACCGTTCTGATTAGAACGTATGATAAGTATTGATTAACCGAGGAATCCGTAGCCGATCAATTTACAAGATGTGCCTCTATAGAATTTATGCTGTTATATTTTGAAGACACAGTAGAGGATTCGATCGCTCTGAGAAGACGTAATTACAGTGAGTCACGCGATGTTACTGAGTGGTAGGAGAATATTTGGGGCAGCGTTTATTCTGGTAGGTAGAGAATTGATAAAGTTGAGCTCTCAGTCTGCTGCGTACAAGAACATGAAAACTTTGCATGACCCAGCAAACTGGGTTAATGGTCCGTCAGCACGCTTATGGGAAAATCTGGCATGAGAGGTAGTCAGTTTAATCGTTAAATGTGTTAGTCCCACAACTGCCCACAAGGTGAAATGTACATAGAGAAATCGTTATAACGATTTTAAACAGTGTTCATTCTATGCACTCGTTTGCTCGTTGCTTTATTTGAACTATTGCTCATTTGAACATCCAAATTACTCGAATGTATAGAGGTTTACTGATATTTTTTCATATTTCACAACATTTAAATACCTGTATATATTTAACAAATTTTTAATTAAGTATAATTGTTATAATTTTTATAAACAGCGCTTTATAAAGGATCGATTGCGAGAGAACAGTTCTCTTCAACTAGATCCATCACCTCCCCCTCCCTCCCTCCACCACCCCCCAACAAAACTAAGTCCTAGTTACGCCACTGTAAGAAGAACTAAACAGATTTCCCACAAACTCAACCCTTGAGAACAGTGTTAAATATTTTAATGAATTTTTAACTCCGGATTGTGTCAACATTTGTAGGTCTGGTGTTCGATGCTCAAATTCTTAAAATTTTAACATACGTAATATTATAACTTTACGGGACTTAACATTTTTTATTTTAAATGTATGACTGAAAAACTATGAAATGTTATGTATCATACCCCATCATCATTATCATTGACAAAATAATTTGGAAGTTTTGGGTTGGACTGGAAAAAATGTATTTGGTAAAACAATTGTGTTGCATAGCATCATAATACTGAGTTTACTATAAAAATAATGAAGACACATTTTATCCCCACACTTGCGGACAGCATTGTATAATGCATAAAATACTGCAGTTAACAGTTTCGGGCGTCATTTTTACAATAAAAAATATATTTAGATTTGGTTTTTACTAAAGTGTCTGTCATCTTTATAATCATGAATAATATTACACAAGTTTGCATTAAAGAAACTTGAAAATTAAATCTTTGAAATGACGACTTTAGACCATGCTTAAATATTCATAATTACTTTTAAATGTTAGTAATAAATTGCTGATTATGTGGGGGAAATATTTATATCACTATTTGTAGAACAATATGTTTTCTTACAATCGATTTGAAATATGTTATATGAAACACAAACGTAAACCAAACTCTTAATGTGCTGTAAGGAAAATGGGAATTTATAGATAGTTTGTTTACTTATCTCTATATGGTAAGTATTTTGGTAAAACTACTTTTTAGTGGTTTTAGGCCTCGCTTTAGTTTATATAACCTTAAATGTCTCAGAGTTCATTAGAAATATTACCACTGCCCTTATGACGTAACTATTGTGAAGTTGGATTTATATGATTAATTGGGGGGAAATTTCCAGTTATTTGACAATTAATAGATGGAGGAAAGATAATTTTTAATTTAATTTTATTTTCCAATTTTCAAATATAAGATATTTGGCCTTTTAAGAGAATGTTAGTGTTTTAAAATATCCAATAATAAAATACATGCACTTTACAATTGGAAGACATTTATATGTGGACAAAAATCTGTAGAATAAAATGTTAGAGTACCTGGTTGTAATATTACTGTTATGGTAACATCCCAGAAACTGTATGCGGTGGTTATTGTGGAAGAGTACCTGGTTGTAATATTACTGTTATGGTAACATCCCAGAAACTGTATGCGGTGGTTATTGTGGAAGAGTACCTGGTTGTAATATTACTGTTATGGTAACATCCCAGAAACTGTATGCGGTGGTTATTGTGGAAGAGTACCTGGTTGTAATATTACTGTTATGGTAACATCCCAGAAACTGTATGCGGTGGTTATTGTGGAAGAGTACCTGGTTGTAATATTACTGTTATGGTAACATCCCAGAAACTGTATGCGGTGGTTATTGTGGAAGAGTACCTGGTTGTAATATTACTGTTATGGTAACATCCCAGAAACTGTATGCGGTGGTTATTGTGGAAGAGTACCTGGTTGTAATATTACTGTTATGGTAACATCCCAGAAACTGTATGCGGTGGTTATTGTGGAAGAGTACCTGGTTGTAATATTACTGTTATGGTAACATCCCAGAAACTGTATGCGGTGGTTATTGTGGAAGAGTACCTGGTTGTAATATTACTGTTATGGTAACATCCCAGAAACTGTATGCGGTGGTTATTGTGGAAGAGTACCTGGTTGTAATATTACTGTTATGGTAACATCCCAGAAACTGTATGCGGTGGTTATTGTGGAAGAGTACCTGGTTGTAATATTACTGTTATGGTAACATCCCAGAAACTGTATGCGGTGGTTATTGTGGAAGAGTACCTGATTGTAATATTACTGTTATGGTAACATCCCAGAAACTGTATGCGGTGGTTATTGTGGAAGAGTACCTGGTTGTAATATTACTGTTATGGTAACATCCCAGAAACTGTATGCGGTGGTTATTGTGGAAGAGTACCTGATTGTAATATTACTGTTATGGTAACATCCCAGAAACTGTATGCGGTGGTTATTGTGGAAGAGTACCTGGTTGTAATATTACTGTTATGGTAACACCCCAGAAACTGTATGCGGTGGTTATTGTGGAAGAGTACCTGGTTGTAATATTACTGTTATGGTAACATCCCAGAAACTGTATGCGGTGGTTATTGTGGAAGAGTACCTGGTTGTAATATTACTGTTTATGGTAACATCCCAGAAACTGTATGCGGTGGTTATTGTGGAAGAGTACCTGGTTGTAATATTACTGTTATGGTAACATCCCAGAAACTGTATGCGGTGGTTATTGTGGAAGAGTACCTGGTTGTAATATTACTGTTATGGTAACACCCCAGAAACTGTATGCGGTGGTTATTGTGGAAGAGTACCTGGTTGTAATATTACTGTTATGGTAACATCCCAGAAACTGTATGCGGTGGTTATTGTGGAAGATGTCGCACAGGAAAATTATAGCAGATATTTCCCCCTCGTAACATCTGTTTGGCATAGTCTGAATAATATAATTTACGCATAAACAGGGACCGCCTCACGGATATATACATGAATATGTGAGATGTTAAGCATTAGGAAGTCTAGACTCCTGTGTAGGTAGGACCTTCGATTGTATAGATATAACTTCCTTTGCTCAGGTTTGAGGCAGGCAAAAAGTAAGCGCTTGGACTGCCATCTGTGGAGTGAGAGGCCCAGGTTGCAAATATTTGAACGTAGTTACGTGGCGCAGCGCAGTGTCGTATCTCAAAACTCACTGAAATGATTCTCCGGACCTCAGCTCATCGTCCGTATGGTACAATTACCCACCTAAAACCCTAATCTTCGAATTCCCCCAAGCTACATAAAACCCATTATACTAATTCTTCTTAGTTTTTCTTACCCAAATACACATAATAATATATAGCCTAGTTTTATTTTTAATTTAATTTTTTGTTTGAATAAGTACTATCAAAAATTCGGTTTTTTCAAAAATAAACGAAATATACTTATGTCAAAATAGATAATTTATCAATTACACAAATCTTTACCAATATTTATAGTAATGACTCAGAATTCATTTTTATCTGTTGCTGTGTTAGGACTTCAATAAATATGTTTATTAAAATCGTAAGATAAGTATAAAACTTAATTGTTGTAATTATTTTCAACAATATTTAGTTTTAAGTATAGGTTTTCCCTCTATACCTATTGATGAACATATTTACTCACCACTATTAATGGAAGGAAAGCATTTGTTTCTTAAATTTTATAATGTCCGACGTTTTGGGAAGAAATGTCGAAATTTTTAACCTTAAGGGTTGGTTCAACGTACTTCAGGCGATTTCTCTTGACAGTTTTTATGTTACAAAGTGTAGAAAGTTTTTGTTCATACAAATAAGTAGTAAAAAAGGTACAAGATGTTTGAGGGATCTGTTTGCTGAAATATGTGAATCCCGACCAGGCAAGAAACCAAAAATGCATCAAATCATTCACTTCTTTGAAGATTATTTCCCAATTCCTACTGCAATACAAATCTACCAGTTGATTTTGTTCAGTTTCAGAGAGGTCAAGTAAGGCTGGCAATATCTTGTTGTCTGGAAGCGTGTCTTATCCAGTCAATGTTTGCATCTGGTACAGGACAACCCTTCCTCAATGTACTTGCTAAGTCAGTCATATGATCAACAATCCTCTATTGAATCACAACACGTAGACTTTCCTCAAACTTTGTTAGAAACTGTTATAACACAGGCAATGATGTGCATGAATTTCTTTCAACTCGATTTGCCCACAGCTTCAGTTTTCAATAATTACTTCGATTTTGTCTTCTATTACTAGTATGTCATGTAGGCCATTGGAGCTTCACGTTTACAACATTCAAATGTGTAACTTAAAAAACTGCCAAGTACGCTATTTATTTGGCAGAGCCACGAAAAGTCATGAACTCTTAAATTGACTTTCCGTGTTTTCGATTAAAAATAAATATTCTTACTTCATCTCTTAGTTTGACAAAAAACGCGTGAGAACGTTTCCTCGAGAAAGCCAGCGAACGCTGTGTGTAAAAACAGGTATACGGTCTCACTTTTCATTTTCTGACATAGCTGGAAAAAATGCTAGAGTTTAAATGTCGCGAATTAATATAGGTAGGTGAAAATTTTGACGAGATCGTCAAGTACAGTTTTAAGGTCACTTCACATTTTCTTCACTTCTATATGTATTGAACAGTGTGTTCACTTGACGTTTGGCGTTACATCCATCAGAAGGGCCATTAATCCAGTTTTAACGATTAACAGCATATATTTTTCTACGTTTAATAGGCTAGCTCCGCGGACCCCGCTGGTATGTCCTTGCGGATCTCTGGGGGTCCTCGGACCACACGTTTAGAGACTCTAACCTAGACAATAATATTAAGCAAATAGAGTATGCCATACCTGTAATATTTCTTATATTAAAACTCTATATATCTATCGGACTATATATATCTCAATTTGAGTAATCGTAAACACAGACTTGTCAATGTTAACCTCGGGTAGAAGTTATTATACAATATAACCGTACCAGTGCGGCGGACAAAACCTGGCCTACCTTTAAAATTATAATATCCTTTGTTTAAAGTTATATTTATGAAGGGTAATAACATTTCGGAATTTCGCCATCGTTGTTTTGTTACAAAAACTGAAAGACTGTGTTTCGATAACTGCTGTCTGTTCTCTTACTCACGTGTCACAGTCTCAAGACATGACGTTAAGTATGCACAATGACAAAAAAAAATTACGCTAAAATCGTACTTGACGGTAGAAAAGTTGTACATTTAGGCCTACATGTTGATAGTCACAGTGATGTGGCAGCTCTCTTGTTGTTGACAAATCAATAGCTGCTTATTTGAGTATTAAAAACAAACAACAGGAAAACTTATACTTTAAAACAGATTAACAGAAGAACGAATTTAAAATAGGCTAATATTATTAAATTACAATTTAAGTATATCTCATCAATACCAAGTATTTACTATTTTAGTCCCTATTGTCGCGTTCAAATCAATTTGGTTTTGTATCCTATATCTTTAACGTGATACGCACGAGTACTTACTAACAGTTCTAGCCCATTTTCATCTATTAGTTTACAAAAAGATAAAAACTGACTTATTAATTATATAGATTTAATACTCTGAATGTGAATTAGGAGATACGAGTATGGCCATAACGAGATCATAAGGGTAACAAATAATGCAAAAGCGTCATTATTATTGTTTTTAAATTAATTGACTTGTATTTAAGGACTAATAGTTACTTTCGTGGGACGAAACACATTTAATTCTACTCTATCAGACTTTGTAATAAATAGTAATAAAAACATTTTAAGTACGTGCTAATTTTAAGTAACTAAAGTAGCAATTCAAACATTGAAATAATCATTACCTTACCTTCTAAGATGAGTTGAATTGAGCAAAGCCTTTTATTGAGAACAAATGTAATGCAATTAATTATATCTATTATTTCAAAAGCGAAATCGATTAAGAATACTACTGTTGAAAATCGTAGATACGAATCTGCAATACACATAACAAGAAATTACTTGAGACAAGGTTAGAAGGAGTCTGACAAGTGGTGCGCTCTGGTAGCGAAATGACTAACCAAAGAGATACAATAAGCTAATCACAGTACATTGTTATCTCACACTACTTGACAGACATGTTGAGGAGTAGTGTATTACTCTGATTTCTGTATTACTCTGTATTACTCGTATATAGGAGTATTGCATAAAGTTAATTATTAAATATTAATAGGTGTAAGTAATCTATATTTAAAAAAACTAGGTATCAATATATTTTCCGATAATTAAAAAAAGCTAGTGTGAATTCGTTAAGAGTAGATGAGTTAATAGAAATGCATATGTATATTAATGCATATTAATTTATTACGTATATTAACGTAAATGAATATTTTCCCAGAGATCTGGCAATGTTTTGCAAAAAATACAGATTCTAAACGAGGAATAGCAGGAATGGGAATTGGATATTTAACTATAAAGTAAAAAGCCTCTAACGAAGTATAATAAGTATTACTTTATTCTATGTAATACGCATGTCAGATCACGGAGCTTTGAAAAATACAGATTAATTGCAGTGTAATGGTAATAAAACAAGATAGCCTAAAAATTTAACCAAAAAGAAATATTTAATCCTTTCCACAATTTTTTGATACACGAGTAGGCCTACAACTACATTCCAATAGCAACATGCATTTTTACTAAAACATATATAGAACCTCAAAAACACAATATATATATATATATAATGACTTCCTAAAACATGTTGACTATATTTCTAATATCCCCACTCCCCTTCAATATTGTCATGAGTGGTTCACTTATAACTTAAAATTGCACTTAAAAGAGACTCAGCTTTGGTAGGAAATAAACTTTCCTTAAAAAAAAGTAGTGGTTATGTTCGTCACGGTTTTGTTTGATGGCACACAAGTTTAATCAGACCTTTTGCTACGTTGTCGTTGATGTTAATCTCCGATTACGGAACGTCTACAATCGTCTTCACTACAAAGCTGAAAATGGTTAGGGAGTGCTTCCTACCCGATTGGATAACCGTTGCCTGACGTAGCACATCTGTGTTACAAAGTATGATGTTGCGTGACGGAACCATAACTCAAAGCACAATATTCACAATAACACTGAACCAGTTCCAGACAATCACAGAGAAGCAACAGAGAGAAAGCGGAATTAAAGCTCGTGTTTGGCATAAAACTCCATTTCGACACGGGCATAATCGAGTTCGGTGTTGGTGCACGTCACTTCAGACGATATCTCATTCATTCCTTAGCGATACCTGTTCAACAAGCTTAACAACACTTGGTCTTCACTTGTGTGTATAACTTACAGATATAAATATAAAAATTAGCATTTCAGTAGACTGTACAGAGAACAAAACAAACAATGCATTGTTCGTATGCCTATTCAATGTAATAATCTTGCTAATGTAGCCTACCACGAATTCTTCAATCTAGACAAATTACTAGACTCACCGTGGTTGTTTGTTTACGTAACAATATACATATAGCCTACGTACTGTTTGTCACGGTCTATGTAGTTTGATGAGAGCATTTCCGGAATGATATCACAGTCAAGGTCAGCGTCGTGGAAACATAATTCTACAGGACATATTGAGGTTTATTTTAGGCCATCATTACTATAATATATATATGTCCATTGATTTATTAACAACTTCCATGTTTCTAGTCAAGCCTCATTAAAGTTACAACTAAAACATGTGTGCATTCCTAGGTTTAGAAATGGCCTTCAACAAACCCATTTCACAGGCTTGATATTTTCACGGAAATCAGGAAAATATGTTTCTACTGCATTGAATCTCTGTAACTTTCTGTCACCGAGTCTTGTAAAATGAATTAATTTAAAAGTTAATAACCTTGCGTTAGTTGCTCATAGTACTTGGTTTCGTGCGCTGGGTAATGATGGTAATGCTATTACACAAATGTCAATCTGAACTATTATATTGTCTAATTGACCTTTAGAATACCCTCCTCCATTATAGTGGGGGAATAGTGTTGTAATGATCGTCAGGCCATTGATGGGTTTTATTTGCGTTCTGTAATATTTTAAAATTTTATTGTTCTTGATTATTACAGAAATAAATAGACGAAGCTTACTTTAATCATTGAACTGAAATTAATGTTCTATTTTGCCACTAATGTTTAACAATTATGTTTGGAATTTTAATACGTCACAAATTTAAAAAGTATATACAGTATTTTGATATTTACAAAAACGTTTTGACTAGTTTCACATTGAAAATATAATATATTTAGTTCGATATATTTAAGTTTGTTTTGTTTTATCTACATATATTTTTTTTCTATTCGTGTCACAGCATAATAAAGCAGTAAAAATAAATTTACCAATAATTGAGGACGCCGTGGAAGCCACACAAGTTTCTCCTTAGTTTTACTTACAGACGGGTCGCGATCCTGGCAGAAGACGCACCACACTACGGGGCAACTGTAAGTGTAAACTAACCGACCTGTTGGTGACAACAAGGTGGTAAACAGTGAAGATAGTCACGTGATATGTGACTGCTACAACTTTCAGCGCTTCTTGTGTGTGCCCTGTGTGGGTGTGTGGGTGGGTGGCACCTAATCTGTACTTATGTTTCAACACAACTTTTGAAATCACAATGTAATTGGATGAAATGTAAGGTGACCCAAACCATAAATGAATATACTCATTAATTACTGATACTGCAGTCTCACTTAATTGCACACATAAAGTTAGTTTCCAAATTGTATATAGTAAAATATTGACCAAATACACTTTTTTCATAAACCATTATGCGCGAAAATTAATGAAACGTAAATTATAGTATTGTCCAATAGAAAACTATTTTCCATTGTAAAATAATAATTAAATAATTTGAAGAGCATATTCTGATAATTAGTTAGAACTTGTGGAATTTTCCAGTGTTAATAAATGCTTCTAAACAAGGATTCTATTTATAGTCTAGAAGCATAGAACCAATTTGCACTGTATAAACACTCAACATGGGTTTTCTTGAAATGTATAAATGAATTTTCGTAAAGAAGAAATCGATTGGTAGCAACGCTGGTTTTATGGGGATTACAATAGGAAGGTACAATAGGGTTACAAAATAATATGAAATTATAACATTTTCTCAGAATAATATAATCTTCTTTATATATTTAATGATTATTTAAAATCCGTAAGAATGAAGTTTAGTAATGAAAAATAAATTAGTGTTGAAATATAATAATTAAAAAAAATTAATAAAGATTCTTTTGAAATATAAGTATTACGGAAGCAAAAAGTTAAGGGGGCACCCGGGTTTGAACCGGGGACCTCTCGATCTGCAGTCGAATGCTCTACCACTGAGCTATACCCCCGATGGAAGAAGACGCTAAGAAAGCATATCCTAACTGTAATTCCAAACGTTTATGTTAATAAATAATTATTGAATGTCTTTTGTAATTATTGTACAATAATTAGAGCAAGACTATACAATTCGAAAAACCTCGACCGAAAGTCGGCGACAGAAAAGCTTGGGTATCGAGACCTAGGAATATGGTGCATAATATACGATCAGAAATTTCTGCTTTTACATACGCGTTTACAAGTGGAAAGCGATATTTTATTTACGCTAGGCTACTCGTAAATGTGGCGATCTGAAATTCTGCATATCCGACTGACTATACTAGCCTAATCATAGCATTGTGGAAGTGAGGCAATGTCCTGCTCAGTACGAGCCATTGTGGGAAATATAGAAATAAAAATATGTTCGGGAGAGTTATGCAAATCAAAATTTCGCCACTTCATGCAGACAACGCATAAAATGCAATGCATAAATGATGTTTTCCCCGTCCATTTAGATCCTGCATTAAAAACATAATGGACGACACCCCAGTCAAAAATCAAAACCAACAAAAGTTTAATCTCCCTTTTTATTTTGTTTACTAAATTCAAATTCAATTGTCAAATTCAAACTTAACATTTCTGAGCAACCCATTCTTTCTTCTCAGATTTCCCAGTCATTAGGTATTTAAAAAATATGTTTCCAAGAGATCTAGGAATCTATTTTTTGGCCATTTTCACTAATCTCAACCAAAATGAGGTAAATTAAGATTTTATCCAGTGAACTTCTTTTCTAGCATTGAATAGTTACTTGCGATACACTCGCTTTCCAATGAAATCACTGTATTACCAAGCTACATGGTAAAACGAGTTCTATGACAATACAAGTACTGGGGCGTTGACACGGTAGCTTTTACATGAAAATGGATACCTTTCCTGGTAATCCTGCCTCGACAGTCACAGGGAGCAGCCACTGGTTTCGCCGATTATAGGCCTGCAATGAATAAATATACCTGTTAGCTGAAATTGCTTAAATTTTCATCTAATTTGCTGTCCACGTTGAACCTGCAGTAGTTTGGAAAGTATTTTAAAATCTGGTTAGTAAACAATAAACAATTATAAGAGTTCAAATATTAATATATTTTTATCAAGTAAAACCCATATTTTGGAAATTGTATGAAAACAAAATATTTATGTACTTGTTATTGGGTAGGTTTTACTTTCTTCGATTCAATGTTTTGGTTATTCCACGGTTATTTCCTACGGATTAGTGCTAATTTCCTGGCAACGTGACTTTGCTTTTGAATGAGAACTCAAATTTAAAGGTATCCAACAAATTACTTAATGGTTATACAAGGTTTAACAAAACTTCTTACACAAACTTTAGGATATTGTTCCTTGGGTGAAATCTTTTATTATACTAGTCACTAGTATAATAAAAGGGGAAATGGAGCAAACAATTAAACGGAGCCAAAGGGCCATTTCTTGTCTGTCTTTCCTTGGTTTTTTTATATAAACAAGTATATTTTAAAAAGAATCAACCAACTCCAAACTTTAGTAAACTTGTTGTGTTGAATAAGCCGTACTATACATAATGTACACACAAATCAAATATCTTTAGACATTGCTAATTGGAATTTTCTTGATATAATAATATGGTATCTTTAGAGAATATTCTATCAGTTTACACATATTTGTCATATTAATCGTTAATATGACTACGCGATATTTAAATATAAAAAGTCACATAGGGTTGTGCAGTGAAGTACATTAAACTACAAAATACGCAATATTTTCAAATAAAAATATTAGCAAGACCTTCAGACAGATTCTTTTAGGGTATTAATATAATTATGTAATAATAAGTTTTAAAATTTTAAATACTTCGCTAACTCCTTAACGTCTTCGGTATACAGTGATGTACTGAGTCATGCAACTTTTAATTATTCCCCTCACAAACATGAGGGATCTCTAAAATTTAGAGTTATTTAATAACCGTAGTTCAAGTGTAGTGTGTGCACGGTATCTTGTTAACTCCTCGTCTAAAAAAACTCTTCACTGAGTCAGTAGGTTCACCGGGTTGACGGTGGATTCAGCGTCCGCCTTTGATTGAGTAGAGTAGGTAATAAATGGCCATAACAGGTTTATGGCGTGGACTCAATTTCGTTACCGGTTACCTGTAGTCTTCGCCAGGGTATAAAATCCGGCTTCATCGGCAACCTAATGTCCGAAACATGGAAGGAGGAATGAAAACTGTAAACCATGATATTGGTTCAAATTTTCTTCTTTGCCTTTTAATTTTAATACACAATTATTCACTGCAAGGAAAATGTTCTGTAGGATTTACAAATTACAATATTTTGCTCTGGAAACAGGGAATTGACTCGAGTTATTATAGTTTCCAAATTTGTATGTGGAGAAAGCGAGTGTGATTCGTATATAACCTCAAGGAGGCTTAAGGACTTCAATCAATATGATCAATAGCTTTCTTTCTTGAATCAAGGAAAACCTAGACAGACAGACATTATGATTTTAAGAAGGATATGTCGGATTTTTTATAACTGTTAAGGTTTTGACATATTTTTTATGTATTAAACGCGTTACAATTTTTAAAACATTTTTTGAAAAACCCAAGGTGTGTGGCAAAAGACATTAGTTGGATAAAGACAACGTATTTGCACCTGTGGTTTCGACCTATCATTATTACGTATGATTTGGCGTGAGGTAGCCTTGACCTTTAAGGAACACCTCTCTGTCATGTTTGACAGATTGTCATCTGGTGTACAGGTATAACAGATCCACTGTCTGGAAGGTAATTCACTTTCCACTCCAGGAACTGTTGGAATGCCGCTGACCGCCCAGTACGGAGGTGTAGAGTGAGTGGCCTACTCCCGACCTGACGTGTTATGAGGTACAACATCGGCCTTCAGCTGTTGTTAACACTGAGGCGTTAACACATACTTGAGTGGCGCTTAGCTTGTGCGGCAGAGCCTAGGTCTGTCTGTCCGTCTGTCGCAACGGGGATATAAGAAACCATTCGCTACAATAAATTTGTGTAGTAAAGAATTTTTGTATCAATACTGGACCGCAAATTGTTCGGAATTCTAAGACCAATAACACAGTCAGAGAATTTTCCTAAATATTAATCATTTAGTAAGATAGTATAGTTAACGTCCAAAAGTGCATTTATTAGCATAATCCAGACAATTCTCCCATTTTGAAGATCATATTTTGGCATATAAGATTAGCTAAATCGATCCAGTTAGTCTGAAACACTGTAAACATTCCATACGTTTGAAAAATAAACGGTACAAATTAAATGGAAGGTCTGAAATCTGACGCTGTTACACACTTGACTCCTGAAATCTGGAGTCCATGTCCATCTGAAGAGATTAAAAAGAGTCGCTCAAACTCGTTCAAGAAGCTTAAAATTATCTCTTTGCACCAATTCGAAATCAGAGACCTAGACAACAAAGCCTGTGCAATTGAGATGAAGAGGTGTTCACATTGTCTCATCAAGAGCACAATCTCTAAGAGGAGGGTGTGTGTCGTGTGTGTGTGTGTGTGTGTGTGTGTGTGTGTGTGTGTAAAAAATACAGTACCTTTTGTTATTTATATGTTGTGAAATGCTATTGTACTAACTTCAACTCATTTCAGCTGGTTGATAACCTTTTGCTGACTGCTGTATACAATACAGTATTTACAGCTAAGTGAACTCGTGTACCCATTTCTATAAAAAAATCTGTCACTGATTATAATTTTTTACACAACATAGTTTTAGAATAGATGAGTCCGACACATAATATAAACATATGTATGACGACATTATAGCCTATGGATAGTCTGTAATGAAACACATTTAGTGACATACGACTATTTTCCTCGACTAGTTCAGAGTATTACTTAATTCATTGTGATAGAATACTTTAAAGAAAGAAAGATTTATCCTTACATATTATAAAACTTTGCTCGGGATCCAAAACTACCATAGACTACTAGATTTAACCAAGTTATCTAAGTAATGATGATATTTTTGTTATCTTTATGAAATGTTAAGGTTTTTTTCTATAGATGCCAGGAACTCTGTAGAAGTTATAGTCAGGCTAGAGTGGCAATCTAACGCTTTAACTTGTTACACACTCTTTGTGTGATTAACAACTCATTTTATCACACTTTGTTTCTAACGCTTCATCGTTTTACACAACTGATTGACCATCGATTATATTAATTATCTATTCATCAACATCGTGTTAGTTACTAGAACTTCTATAAGCCATCCTAAAATGTTAGAGAACTTATTTAATACAGTAATATACTTTATAGGTTATCATTAACACTTTATCGTCTTAGAAACTTGATTTTCAAAATTGTACAGTACGGTATCTGTAAATTAAGAATATGCGAGTATATTTTCTTAAGTTCGACTAAATAAAGCAAATATTTTAAGATAAATAATTAGAACTTGAGTCCTCAACTTTTTAATAACAGCATTTATTCAATATTCATGTCTAGTGTAAATACACTGTTGCAAGTTGGCTACTTAATGATCGATTTACTCGTACATTAAATTTTACAATAAAATATAGTACAATATAACATAAAATAAGAATAAATGAAATATATTATGAATGATTAAATAAAGATATACAATGTATTTTTATAAAAACATTAATTATAATAAGAAAATTATGAATAATATACAATATTCAACAAGACAACCATTTTAGTGTATGTGATTCTCCCATAGGTAGCGCGCACAGTTCCACCAGCAGTGTAGTACAGAAATCCGCTCACAGATGGTGCGCTGTACTGAGTAGTGTGCTTGTTCGCCCATAGAAAGCGGGCAGCAATTTTTTCATATTATTCATAGTTGAAAGATGTGTGACTGATATAATTAAATGTGTGCATAATAGGCCTATTCACATTACAAGAACTGAAATATACAAACTTTGCAATATCTTATTAAAAACATATTTTTGATTAAAACGAGAACTAGTGGAGGGATAAGTTGTTTGATCAAAACTGTAATTTCGCTTCAAATAATTCGCTAAGAATACAGTAGTAATAAACTGTAAATGTTAATTGCTTAATAATATTTTTTGAAGAAAGCAATTTTTAAATTAGTAATTTACTAAAAATAAATTAAACATAAAATTGAAAAATTTCAAAAATTAGAAATGTTAGGTTGATTTTATTATGCCATTTAAAGCATTTGCTCATCTATGAGATTATTGATTTATGGAAACAAGATCACATTACAAAGTTGAGTAAGACTATATGTGATACTTAGCAAATAACATTGACATATTTATATCGCAAAACAACACGAAACTACAACACAAATGATCAATGTCCAGTAAAACAATTTTAATTATATAAATCTGTTTATTGGGAAATAAATACTTTTTTGTGTATAAAAGAGAGACTAAATATCATAATATATATCATATTAGCTTCAACACGTTTATTGCACTGCTATGTGTTGTGAGGAAATAAAAGAAATTGTTATACAAATTAAGTTACATAATTGGATTTATCTTTTCTTTCTTGTGATATAATATCCTACGAAATCGTTATTCTGTGAAAATATTATGGTATAAATATTAAAATAAATAGTATTAAGGAAAGGCGAAGACGTAAAAATGCCTCGGTATGCTATTGTTTAGTCTTATAATTTTATTACTCTTTAGTTTACTTCTAACATTGTTAATACATATGTTTGTTATTGTAGTATTAATCACATCAGTATTATTAATAGAAGTATGCACATTCTTTCCGTACATGACTTTACGTACACACTTTTACTGAGTGGTCTGTATAGTAAGATGATTCTACAAGCCACCCGAAGTCTGTTATGGTATGGAGGGAACACTCATCTGTATCAATCATGCCATCTCGAGGAAAACTACATACACGAGTGTCATTTGGGCCCTTAAATTGTATGCAGTTCAATTTATTGGTTTCTTTTTAAGAATATTTGGCCAAACCGACTAATACAAAATTGCTGATGGGATTCACACATGTAAAACAAATATGAATAATTAAAGTATTTTTGTTATTATAACATTTTAGCACTAATTCTTAAATTTACAAGTACATAATTAGTTAAAATTATTATAGGTGCTGGTGTCTACTGTATGTTGATGTATAAATATATTTAAACTAATTTAACATTCTACTTATGCTATTTGCTCTCTTTTAGTCTTAAAAGAATATTAATAATAATAAATAATTAATATTAGCTATTTGTGTTAAGGAAAGATTGAGCAACCAATTTACTTTGCAGTTACAGTTGTCAAGTAGCCTATTGACGATTTGGCTGTATGGTTCAAATCAGATGATATTCTCCTCGCAATAATTCAATTAACCTGAACTGGCATTATTCAATAAAACACATACACTTTAATACTTTAATTAGCCTCCATGTTTGTTAGAGGTATCTGCATTTTAATTTTATTTCGCCAAAGTTTTTTCCACATCGAGTTTTCAAAAGTATGTGCTTAATTTTTTACGTATACCTTGCTCATAGTTCATCATCCAAAGGTATAAGAATGATGCGATTCAATGAGAGTCTCACTACAGTAAAGGCATAAAATAATGGTTACTAAATTTTAATACGCTATTCCAAACCGATTATGAGACATCGGATATCTTGGGTCACATAACTTCATTTAATTTCAGAGCCACGCCAACCAAAAACATGCTAAGTACTCAGAACATCTTGAAACCTGTTCAGGGAATCTGTTGGTAGTATTGATCTAGATAATGACGAACTATTGTCCTTTCATGACAAATTAGTTTTACAAAAACAGGGTAAATTAAATTCTTCGATATTTTTTTCAGTTAGCTTTTTGATATTTTATGTAAAGTTTTATGCTGACATATTATCGAAATGGAAATAATTATTTTCTCAACTCCATAATATTAAACCAAGAACAATATATTTTGCCATCTGTAAGTGGGATAAGTAGCCATGCAGAATTTTAGAAGTGCCTTTAAACATGTTTTTGAGTTATGAATGTTTAAGGAAAATATTCAAACAGACAGATACGCGGAAACGTAACGGTAATGTTTCAATGCGTTTTGTCTAAACTCAGTACAATGTCATGTGGAATTCTTGTTCTTTCTTATGAAGCAGCTTCAAAGTGGCAAACGATTCGCACAACTAATTACAGCTAATACTCAAGACTCCTTACACTTTTCAATGAAGACTTTCCCCAGCGTCTACTAGTGGACGGTCGCTGAGAGAGTCGCAAAATCTGATCGTCTAGTAAACCGGATTGCCGGGGAAAGTGAGTACGGAGTGATAGACTCACCGAACAGCGGGGTCTCTGATTATGGCGACAATGTGATTGTGTGGAGAAGAGGACAGGCTTGTTAGCGACAGAGAGTACAATCACACGGCCGATTGCATTAGGCTCGAGCGACTCGCAGCTGTCACGCGTGAGGGTGAAATCTCTCATCAGCTGTTCGAGTGTGAACAAGGGTTAGGGTATCGCAGCACGACTCGACGCAAGATTAGCCCCCAAATTGCCGGAATGAACAGTCTCGACCGTCACAACAGTGGTCTTTTGTTGACTCAATTGTGATCGCCTAATGAGGTGGTGTCCGTGGTTGTACTTTCATTGGACCCTTTAAAAAGTGCTAGCACTCCCCATCTGGAGAATAACATTTGTAGATCGTTGGCGATAAGTGGTCGGGTGATACACAAACGAATAGCGCTGCAATGTTTGATTTATTGTTTGTAGGCTATGTTGCAGTATCCTTCTAATACACCGAACTCGAAATTACACATCCGTAGCAGTCATGAATGGTTTGTGAATGCAGAAGAGTTGTTTCTAAAACAGTAGAGTTGTGGATCCTATCTGAAATATGAAGTACAGTTTTGGTATCAAAGTAATAATTGATAATTATAAGCCAATAACTAAGTTTCCTTCGAAATATAATTTTTAAAAGAATAACCTTGCTAAATACATACCGTAAGAGTTGTCTTATAGAATAATCAGACTACTACAGTAAAATCACTAGTAGGATAGTACTTACCTTAGAAGCCGAGTCGTCTTTTTTAATCCAAACATTGATCGCAGGATTGGATGATACATTCATATCATTAGTAGGTTAAAATCTATGTGTGATTTAGGCAAAACAATATATAACATATTTAACATTTAGAAAATATAATGTACGATAAAATGTAAAAGTATTTGAGTAAATAAAATTATGTAATTGTTGATCTATTAATGTTAAAAAAGGACGCTGTTACAAAATAATTAAATAAGGATTCAAATATTTTGGATAGTAAAACCAAAATTATTTGGTTCCAAAATAAATGTAGAAATTTATTAAAGATCCAAAAATTCCTGTAAGTCATATTTTATTATTTGGTTTTAAATTCTGGTGTTATCAGATTGCTTGATGCATTGTATAAGCCGAACGAAAGGGTGTGAAAAATATAACTATCCTCTAAATCCAGTTATTATATAGAAGAAAATGTCGTATGGAATGCGAGTAATAATACATATTATTTTGATATGCACCCTGTATTTGTATATCTCACTATATATTGTTAGATTATATTGCTATAATTAACCTTTAAAATGCATAAAGGGATCTACTGGAGCCCAATACAAATAAAGTAGTTTATTACTCAGCTGAAAGCTGGCAACTAAGGCGACCAGTGGTGAGTCTTGAATCGTTGTGGTGCCAAATATATAATTACATAAATATAGCACAATTTTCAGCGACATACCTAAACTGAGATATTTGAAAAAGAAACTTTTGTGGAGCCCTGTGGACCCCAGTGTGCTCTTTGAAGGTTAAATAACTATAAACTTATAAATAAAAAATACATTTATTTGTACTATTTTAAACTTGTTTTATTTAACTTTTTCATGGAAATTCGTAGGAGCCCTGATTAACACATAGGTTTATTTCTATTTAAAAAATCCCTCCGGGATACGCCAGCCAGTCTTGAAAACTCCCTTTTTGGCTTAATTAGCAGATAGTAAATGTTTGTAAATATTGAGAATAAATGTTATGGTATCGAAAGCATGGAATAATCTTAAAAGTAACACCGGTTCTTATTTTAATCTACTCTGTAGTCACTGATAATGTGATAATAAAATGTGATGTTTTATACCACAAATATACTTGTAATTTTAAATTTGAGCAAATATTAGGCCTAAGTATGCAGTGCTTCATTATTAATGTAGTACAGATGTAAAAGACAAAGTTACTATCCAACTTTAGCTACAAATTTAAAGATTATTATAAGGCAAATCTTATTTTTGACTGAAATAGGCCTTTTAGACAAACTCAGCTATGGCATCAGAAATATCTTAGACCGGAATAAACTACAACAGCCATAGGTATTTACTTTTTGTGTGAACGAAATAGGCTTCTCCGACTTGCATACGTGTATATATTCTTGATCGAGCGTCAACACAAAATCAACTTCCGTTTCAAAATAACATAGAGCCTTATTAAACATTACGTCGTGAGTGTGTTAACAGAAAAGTTAATAACTTCGAAATTAGAGTTCCTGCATGCTTGCTTCAACTGTTAATTAAATCGTTTATCACGGTTATTTCAGGTTATTTTACCGAGTTATTTCACGGAATACAGTAAGTCCACAAAGTCGGGTCACGCTCTCAAATAACTTTATTTACAAAAGTATATACAGTACAAGAATGAGATTAATAAAGGATTAAAGAGTTTAACGTCAGACTATCTGAGCCCTGAATCGCCCTGTAGATGTCCAAGCGAATATTGACTCTCATATTTTGATCAGGACTTCGTTACTGATTCAATCGCAGCTCTTAATTCGTGGCTTTAAGTGTACAATATACGAACATTATGATGTAGCATATTTCAAGACAAATGAAACGTAACTTAAACACTATAAACAAATCACTTCATTCAATGTTGATCCAGTCAATCTTCATAAAGAATAACAGCAGCAAAATCATTAATTTATCATCTGGCATTTATCATCATAGCAAGCAATAGTTGAGGTTTTAAACCATCAATATTAAGCCTTTTCCTCAAAACTTTGGTAATTGTATACTTAGGGTAACTTTTTAAAAAACGGGTTTAAACGTATCAATTAATGTAATTACTATTGTTTTATATTATTTGAAAAATATCCTTTTCATGACAGGGCTTCCTTTTTCGTGTATGCGAAAATAGTGGAAAACTGGCGAAAAATTTTCCTTGGATACAGCAAATTGGCATCAGTCCTATGTTTTTAACGTTCCTTCTTTTCCCTAGTCAGTAAAAAAATCTAAAGACAAAAAACTGCAATAAAATGCTTCAGAATCTTTAGTGGTTACTTTTTATGAGCTTGACTTTAATTTTCCTACTAAAGTTGGGATGCTTGATAGTTCTGTATCTTATGTTTTACTATTCCCTTAAGGAAAGAAAAAATATTCAGCTCCGAAAGAATGGATTACCTCTTTCTGAAGGATTTATACCATATATGGGCAGGTCTACTTTACCAAAATTATGTAACGAATTAAAGAATGACAGCGTTAGGTTTATCCAATCCGATAAAATTTTGAAAATGTTATTTGACTATGGATCATGATGCGTAGTAGCAAAGCCTCTATTAATTGTCATGATCCTGTTAGCCACTACAAGATGACTGGTGGGGGGGGGAGACAGTGGCACACCGCAGAGAGCTAATCTGGCGGCCAACTAACAGCTAACACGATCGACAAGGCTAACACGTCATTAGCAAGACAAACAAGTGGCCGCGTGCCACTCGCGCTACTGTTGCCAGATGGTGGCGGGCGAGGGTGGGTATAACCCCGGGCACACCGGCCGTATGGCACTGGCCTCTCACCGCACTACCCCACTACAGTACATTGATCCTTTAATCACTCCTTCCAGTATTATGAGCGGGAATTAAAAACAAACAGCTATTGTGAGCCGGAATGGAGTCCACTCGACCTGTACACCGTGCTAAGAATGGATGATCTCATTCATGTTAATATCCAGTTACCGCATTCTCCCAGTGTGCCGGTTACTCCTGCTACCTGGCGGACAAGTTGGGCAACTCAACGTCACCTGCTCTAATGATAGTATGACATTGGTGAGTTATCGGTTTCAATTACAAACAAAGACATCTAAAAATGTGGCCGAAGTATTTATTGCTTTACCCATGCCTTCGCGAGCAGTTTTTAAAACCGAGGGTAGTAGCCTTCATAGTGAAGGTATTTATGATGTAATATGATGTAGCTCTATGATATTTTACAGAGGTAGGCATACATAAATAATACTTATTATTTCAGACAGTGTCCATAGTTAAGAGATCTAAAAGGTAAAAAAAAATCTTTACAGGTTCTTATTTCGGGTTTTACGCTTGTGGGAGCATCCGTTTCTGGTTCGAATCTATTTCATTTCTGTACACCACAATTGAGTTTGCCTGTCCTGACCACTAAAATATATAAATTAAAAGGTCTCGAAAACTTACTACGGTTAATTAAATTTCCAAACATTTAAATTCTCTTCGAGTCAAAGGCATTTCCAGTGGCATACATGATGGGTTGCCTCAACCAAGTTATATGTGCCAACAAAAACCATCATAGGACAAAAAGCTTCTACTTTTGGCTCTTTAAAATTACATGCAGCCTAAGATATTTCTAGTTTCAATAGTGGAGTTTACCTCGCTAGGTGGAGAAAATACATGTACATACGAAAGGTCTAAGAAGCCTTACGCCTAAGGAATTTTCATCAACGATCTGTCTACGAGTATATATTCCGGCCGGTTAGATTCACTTCCAGTCTAATGAATTTATGGTGCATCAGTTATATTTGCCTTGTCGTCCCGATAAAATTTATACATATGTTCATTACATAATATACTACGTTCAAAAAGCGTAAACTACCGACCCTTGTAATCTGCTCCCAGTTTAAGCTATGTACAGTACTGTAAGTTGAGTTTGCCGTATTGTTTCGATAGAAAATAGAAAAAAGAAAATATAGATACATACGTAGGACTGAGAAGCTGCTACGCTTAGACTCTCTTACCACAACCGTGTAAGTTAACTTCCTGTTGTTTTTAAAGTTCAACTCGGTCACAGTGCGTCTATTACCGACCCCAGTAATCTATTTTTGATATAAGATACTCTTTTCAAGTGCATTAGTTGACTTTGCCTTTTTATAATGATGAATACTATACGAATATAGGACCCGAAAACCAACTTAGATTAACAAGCATCTATTACGATCTACGACATTTCTGGTGATATAATTAATTTTAACTTGTTACCCCGATCAAGAAAGTATATACATACATAAACTTAACGAGATTACTTCGCTCAAAAAACATGTAGTAGCCTACTACCGTCACTTGTGTTCAGCTACCGGTATAAGGGAAGAGTGTAAAGGCCTTGAACCTAAGTCCATTCAACATTTCAAAATAATCATTTATAATAAATTTTACGTTATAGGAGTCTTATTGTTTTTCGGGCTGTAATCTAGGAAAGTATAGCTAATTGAGGCATGTCTGTATCAATCCCCATGCTTTCCTTAAACTCCAGAAAAAATGTTGTACACAATGTGAAGGGTGCCTACCAGTATCGAGTACGTTGTGTACAAACATAAACCGTCTTGTTTATTAAGGTGAGTTTTATAACATCGTTTAAATTATTATTTCCAATGCGTTATATGTTTAAAACTAGTCACTGATGCAAATTTTAGAACAAACAAGATGTAATTTCATCGTTGTAATTCGCATTACACTACTGATCAAGGACTGTAAGAGTATGAATTTTGTTTCGTACATTTGATAGTTTCTAAAACTTAAATGTAAACCATTGGTTCTGTCTCTTTGGCTATCTCCAGCTGATAGTACTGCAGTACGAACAGTCAACAGCTGTTTATGGTCAGTTAAATTTGGATTATTTTCGTAAATATTGTTATTATCTTTTCAAATTGTAAAACATTCCTGCAAACGTTTCAAATTTTTAGCTTCATGACAACCTTATGTACACACTCTAACGAATATTAAGAAAAGGAGTTAGCCGATTTAGTTCTGCCATCCCGAGTTTAGCAGTTAGCAACACATTTAGCGATTCATTTTTATTTATAAGATGACGGAATACTAATCAACTAGTTAAAAAGTAGAGCCTATAAAAATGTTCCTGAACCTGTTTACAGTGCACCACTCTGGAGCATAAATAAAGCCTGTTCTTGTTAAGAATAGAGGAAAGTCCCTGAGAGGTTTCCTTTCATGACTGTTGTCTTTTTCATAAGCGAGGCAAAACGGAGTAAAAATAAAATAAAAGTTTCGATATCCGAGGACATTTATATATTTAAACTCGATTCTTGTAAGAAAATATGTGATAGGCACTCATCCTGGGGTGATTTTGTAGGCTGCATTAGTTTATGACAAGAGAAACTTATTCCTCGCCTACATACAAATCCCAAAATTTTCAGTATTTTTATTAGAATAGGCTGTGTATAATTCTAAAATACGTATATAGTTTTAAATTGTTATACCTAACTAAAATGTTAATAAGAAGTAATATTTAATATGTTAAAAAGTTATGTATAAAAATGACATATTAACACTAAAACATGTACTCGGCTTCTAAATCCAGCTTGCCATCGATCATCACTTAAATAAGAAACACAAAAATAAGCAATATATGTTAGAAGTTAAATTATGTTGATGAAATTTATATTTAAGTTAGGCAACTTTAATTGCCTTTCATATAGTGTGCTCGATATCGGTTCCTAACGAATTAACTGAAAATGTTTCTAATACGTTTACTTTCAATATTCGTAAGGGGATAATACTTTATCAATAACAAACAATATAAAACACAACTGCTATAAACGCCATTACAGTAGTATGGCTAGGATTTTTTGATCTGAGTTATGTCAAGTATAAATAAGACGGTTAGCAACTGTTTGGCAACTATAGTAAGTTAGTCATTTTTTTCTAATATTTTTAAGCTGTCGTATAAAGGTGAGTTGAAGGCCCAATAAACGGTATTTAAGATTTTAACCTACATTTCCTATAGATATTAAAATAGCATATAAATGGTTATAAGTCAGTGATAAATTTATGTCTGGTCAAAAACGATAACATTTCGGAGGTTAATGAAGCACGAAAAGTTCCGCCGGCTCAAAGTGAAAACGGTTCAGTTACACAGTTGTCCGTATGAAAGTCAATGTGCGTCCGCTCAAGTCGTGATAAAATGTGCCACATTGAAGCTGTCCTTATTGCGTTTATAAATATTAATATATAAGGACGACGGGCGACGGCGGAAACGGCGATCGCTGCTCACTTGCAGCTTCCGTATCCGCCAGAAGTGTGGCGCGGTGGCAATAATGATATTTTTATAGAGTGGGTGGGTGGGGGTGGTGTCAAGTTTCGGCAGCGTTAGACCGCCCGAGCGAGCGGGTGAAGTGGCCGTGAATAGAAGATAGATTATAGAGGGAGAAACCCGACACCGAGATGATGATGCAGAATCTAATGGAGCTGGCATTTTCTACTTTATGGTCAAAACAGAAAAATGGATGCTCAAATTCGGTTAGCTACACAAAAAAACTTTCCAATACAAATACATTTATGTAAATGAGTATAATATTGGCATTGTTTCTCTCATGCATTTGGGTTCAGACCATCTAGACTCGAATTTTATCCTGTTACACGATCATTCAATAATTAAAGAGACAAATTGGTCAGGAGAAGAAACTATTTAAATTTAGAAAACAATGATTTTCCTACTTTTTAACATAATCTCCTTCAACATATATGTAATTGTTCCAACAAGCTACAAGCGTTTTTATTCCGGCTCCAAAAAAGTCTTTATCTTGATGTCGGAACCGATTCCCACAAACTTTGAACGTCCTCGTTGTCCTGGAAGCTCTTCCCACATAATGCCTCCTTCAGTGTAGTCTTGTAGCGGAAGTGCTTACTTTCTCTTGCATAACGTTCCTTTACCCCCATGTACACTCTCAACCTTGTTCCCTTGTGTACCGCGTCAACTCCTTTAGGACCCATCTTGCACATGTTTTGCGGTACTTCAGCTTTATTACAGATAATGTTATAAACTGTAACAGTACTAACTTGAAACGTATCTATCAACTACCATTTCACAGTCACAAGACGGTCGGTACGAATAATGTCATCAATTAGACTTTCAAGTGAGGTTGTTGAAATTGCAAAACAGTGTTCGTCAGTCACAGTTGAGATCATTTTTTAACTGCTCTAACCACTTGTAAACATTTTAACGATTCATACAACCTTCACCATAAACTTTAGAAATTCGACACGACAAATTCACTGGTTTCTCGCCTTCAGAAAGTAAACAGTGAATAACAGAACATTGTTCAACTAATGTCGAATCGTCAAGCGGACTCGCCATCTTGAAATAACTTTTTGAGGTTATAAACAAAACAATGTTGATAGATCATCTGGTCAGCTGATAAGGGCTTATCCAAATGATGCTAACTTAAAGATATTAAAGTGCCAAACTTTTCCTATTAAAAGTTTTTTCCCATACCACTTTGTCTCAATAATTATTGAATGACCATCGTAGTATCTGGAGGGACGGTTTCCTTTCATATCCGTCCCTGATGGCTGAAGATTGAATCGCATCACAGACTACTCAGAAACTGGAAGTACTTTTAATCTTGTTCATACACTTATAAATATTGTTTCTCTTAGTTCGTATTATTATTTCAGTAGTTAAACAAGCATTGAAAAAAGTTATGAAGGTTGCTGACGGAATTTGACTCAAGATTACACAATAATGACCGAAAATACACAAGGTTCAAGTAAGCGGTAGGCTAACATTTGCAAGTACCTTTATGTCTAAAGAAGCTTAAGGTGATAGCTACTTAAAACACTGTATTTCTTGCGATAGTATTATTATGCATGAGGAAATCCTAAAGTTAAAAAGGCAATCTTCAGCAACATAGCCTAACGTGAAATTATCACGTCGATGGTTTTAGAGTTCGTCCGGTCCGGTACGTAACGTACGGGGTTGAAGCGAGTGGATTGTTGGAAATATGTTTCACACAACCACTGAAAATAAATTAAAACGGATTAAATTTAAAAGCGTATATATGATTTCAGGAGTATACACGAATATTAATAATTTTTTAAAGCCTTGAATTTACAATAGGTTAGTTTGCTCATTACCACCTCATTAGGCAAAATCCAACGTGAAATTCCAGTTGTTGGACTGGGTGCAACCCATGAAAACTGTTGGAAAGCAATGAGGCAGATGAGGACGTAGAGGTGATAATTTCTCTCAGTAAGGGTGGATAAAATCAGGTACAACAGCAGACATTTCATACAGCAATATTTGTAATACTCGTATATACGTTTCAATAATCGAGGGATTTGTCAAATTAAAATAGTTTTCCTATATGTATGTGATCGTATCTTTTTCTGGAAGTTAAAATACGAGTACACACACACACACACACACACACACACACACACACACACACACACACACACACACACACACACACACACACACACACACACACACACACACACACACACACACACACACACACACACACACACACACACACACACACACACACACACACACGCACACACACACACATATATATATATATATAATATATATATATATATTGTATGTATATATTCCTCAGCAAGAAATAGGGAAGTACATTTTCGAGAACGAAAGTCAAGAAGCGGGACCGAAGGCAGGCTGTTGGTGTTACGAAATATTCGGGCCCACCATTTACTATGAAAATTATAAGTTTAAATCATTGGTTCAATGAGTTGTCGTTGACTGACAAAATGCATGTAGTTATTTAATTATTACACTGAAATGATTATAATAAAAATATGCAGATCAAATCGTTAATGTTTGTGAAATAATAAAATATCTATGTTACTTCACTTAGCAGCAACCTTGTAGCATTTGTTTCAATGATTAGTATACGTGCAACGAGATAGTTGCAAAAAACTGCTAGTTGCGATAAAACGACACACAATTAAGAGGTTTCCCCCTACTAAGTGATTTTGAGCGAAGTGATTAATGTCTACATAAAAATCTCAAAACATTCTTTTAAAGGCGGGATTCACAAACATCTTTATCTTCTTACACCGAAATGAGTTTACGGGGAGCGTAACTTTTATAGAGTAAACGAAAAGAGAGTGACCTAATGCGGACAAAATAGATTATTTAAAGGCTTTTTATCGCGCCAGTCACGCTTTCTTGGGCAGCAACGAAGTGAGGCGCAGTCTAAGTGGCTTGAGCGTCCTCGCTAAAACCGTCAATAATGTATGCCACATCAAAGAATATGACACATTGTTCGCCGGCTCGGAACCCAACCGAGTCTGGCCGCCATTTTGTAGCGCGTTTGAAGTTGGCGCCAAATTATGGATCCTCCCACCCAGCCCTCCACTACCTTTTCAGCGTAATAGTGTTAAATTCTGGCGGAGAGCGAATCTCGTTGTCGCCATCCTCATCGTCATCGGCATCGTATCAGGCGGATTGTCACACTTCGACTCCCTCTAATGGTCTAAGTGCTCAGCAAACTCATTGACTGTGGATACTCTGAGCCAATCCGATACGGAACAATAGAATCGCTTCAAAACATTCATATAAATCGCCTATAAAATTGTCCTTAAGGTGAACCACCTCTTAAACTTTAGTGGCCAAATGCTTAGATAAGTGCTTTGAAGACTAAGAGATTATTTTCTTAATTTAATATAAAGTACCAGAATAGTTCGAGGTGATTGAAGATTTTAAAGACTACAAATGACATCTTATTACTAAACTTACAAGAAGATTCGTCGGTTATAGAATTTCAAAATATACTTGATCAATAAAATTTATGACTTTAAAGCTGTGCGACCGCGAAGTCACATAATCGTGAATTCCATTGGGACTCGAGAGCAGTAGACCTAATATTTTGAAATAGGACAATCGATGTCAAATGGCCTTGAGATCTACATATTGGATGTCGGATAGTAGCTAGTTGACACCGACACAAGCAGCTACAAATTTATAGTGATAATGACCTGAGCACACATGCTCTGAAATTTTGAATAGGCTTAAAACGGCAAACCTGATAAATTATAGAATTTTAAATAATTCCGAGATCTAAAAATAAAAATTAAATTCTTGACGAAGTTTTCCGTAGATTCTGGAGTTACAATGTAACACAGCCATGCTATAACGAGTTATCATCTGCACCGCCATATACATTATTTCGTTCAAACTTTGGACAAATGTTAGTTCGTCCTTCATTCACAATACTATAGGTACTCGTACCCGATTTCTAGACTACCACGCAACAACTAAAAATCATAAAACACCTTTCACTATATATATGTATATATATATGTGTACATTAAAAGTTTCAAACTTTTATAAATATAAACCTTTAACACTAAATTGAGTTTTTTGTGTTAATCAGATAAGAAATAACTCTTATAACGATCTTCATTTACCTAATTCATCAGTGAACCATCCATGCATTTTTCTTAAACTTTTAAATGATTGTAATGGACAAATTTTGGGGTTATAACTATTGAACAATGGTTCGCCATTTTATTACGACATTGTAATGCACGCTTTACACACTTACAGTTGTGCTAACGCTTAGAAGTGTCATTTGCCATCGTGATGTTTGAGAGAACAATAACAATGATCGACACACACAGCCCAAACCTACGCACCCTTCCCCAGCGAGGACGTGTACATCGGTACCAGGAAACTGCCTCACGAGAACTGCGCAGACGTCACCTTTGTGGCGGATCATGTCTTGATAAATCTAATATACTCCGGTGCCGAGTTTGAATAATGAATGCGGTTATAGTTTGGGCCGCACTGCCATCACACACAGATGAGAAAATCAAATTTGCATCCGTAAGTAACCACTACCCACCGTGAAAATATCGATCTTCTCCTTCCTCGACTTTTGTCTTCAATCTGACCCCATCCTCAACATCCTATCTGATATGTTTTATTCTAATTCTTTTTTATTTTTTTCTTAATTTTAATCAATTTCTTCTATTATAAATCCCATTTATTCGACTAATTTAACTTTCAATAACATTGTTCTAAAAAGATAATAACCATAACAACTGAAGCATTCCTCTTTTTTATTGATATTGTTCTTTTAAGACTATAAATTTGTGTTAACTAATAATTGTTTCTGTAACGGTCTGCAGCTTTGCTTCCTAATAAATTGCGAAATTCATAGATTTAAGTTTTCGATGTGCAATATTGTGAGGATTTTCTGGATAAACTATTTTAATCAAAATACATACGAAAGTTGTTGACAAACTAATTTTTTTCTGAAATTGGTAAACAAAGTTTCACTAAACAAAACATACAACTTAGTTTTCTTTCCTTTTAAGCCCTATTCTGTCCCTCCTTCACGGGCCACTGCCCGGATAAAAAGGATAAAGAGTGCTTCGGTCACAGAAAAGGGTTGAAGCTACGCTATCTGTAATACAGAATACAAGAGTTTTGAGAAGTAAACAGGTAAATTTTACAACACTGACGATTACACCATAACAAATGTTATATTAAAATTAATGTTAATTTCTTTGAATCTAATTTAGAATCCCGGATCAACGCAGTGCACAAACTGGAAACTGGCAAAGTATAATACTGTGAAAATTATACTTTAGGCAAGTTCCCAGGTAATAGAAAAACAGTTGTTTTTTAATATTAGCATGTAGGCCTTTTTTAAAGTTTACCAGATACAGAGGGATATACTACCAAACCTGAAGGAACATGAGGTGTGACTGGATCCGCTTATGACTGAATCAGGTGACGTTGAGAGTGATACGTGCTTTGAAGGGTTGAGCCATGGTCCAAAGGACTTCAAGATTGTAAGCCATCAGACGACGAGGAAGATGAATATCTCCATCAGATTCCAGCTCAGTCAGTTAGTTATTCCTGACTTAGAAACCGAACAACTTCTTGTGTCATCCCTTGCCGTCAAACGCGATATCCTGAGCTCATACTGGTATAGGCTCTTATTGGGTATGAAATGTGTTCTTAGACAGTACTCATCTAAGATGGTCACATTCGTAACAGTTCCTAATCAGTACACTTAAAATTGTCCTGAACAGCGGGAACTTCAACGATAAGGAGTAAATTTAGGAGGTAAACGGTTAATAGAGTATCCAAATCTCATGTGGAGTCATCTTTGAATTATACTAATTGACATGGTGTTTGTACTGCGTTCATACAATATGTTCTATAAGTAATTATTTTAAATCCTGTTCAAAAACTGACTCAGAACAAGCGTTATGGCATATCGGGAGTCTTCAATCATGATATTTTTGGAATAGAAACATGAAATTAGTGGTAATTTCTTAGATTAAAAGTTCGCTGTGTTACATTTTACGAGGATTTTTTCCCAATCCCCCAACCTCCTTATTTAGCTTTATAAAACCTATAAAATCGGCAAGTGCTACTGGTTAATAGAATAAAACTATAAAGTTTATCTTCTCCTTCATCAAGCAAGTAAAACATATGTAGCAAGTGGAACAGTTCAGAATATGATATAGGTTAGTGCTTGCCTTTTACGGGAAGTAAGTTTGTACAAACTCTCAAATCTAAAGGCAAGAAAGACAACCCCTCGGATCGATGAGTGATCGTCAGCGCCACCGGTATCAGCAGATGAAGAGTGTAGTTAGTAACCAATTTGTCGCGGAGCAGAGCTGTGACAATGTTTGGGGCTCAGTAAGGAGCTGACGACCCAATCAGACTCGCTGATCCAATTTGGGGTACGGCTTGTGATTGCTGACTGCTGGTACCCCCCCTCCCCTCTCCTTATCCCCTCCCCGATAACGAGGTTACTGGTCGTAACCTCCTTGTGAGTGTTAGTGATCCGAAGTCTTCATTCCTTCAGTACAAGGTTTTTACTTTACCGTTTTAACGAATGAGACAAAGCTGTCATATTTTTATGTATTAACTTGGAAGGACATACGGACATGTCGCAAGTGCACGTATATCACACACACACACACACACACACACACACACACACACGCACGCACCAAAGAGCAATAAATTCCGAAATCACTTTATGAAACTTTGAAATATTCTTGCTCAACACCATAATGTGTTTTAAGTTTTCTTTAGAGAAAATTACGTCTGCTTGTTTATTAAATTTGTAGTTAGAAACTAAGAACTCGAATCCTATCCTTAATATATGTCCTTAACGATGATAAAAGTACCACATACACGCCAGATTTCTACTGGGATTCTTCGCCTCGCTGAAACAAAATGTAAAGACATGATTAATAATCCTCTAGTATAGCACTAACTCTAGTATTAATGGTACGGTGCAGTTGGGCTTCGGTTGGGCAAGTTCACAGGCGTAACCTAACCGTCTTAGAGTCTGCTGACTTTGTATATTGGTATGGATTCGAGCTTTTACATCATATAGTCTACTAGTTTGCTTTTACGTTTAGTGATATGAATAGAATTAGAATATGATTACTTTCACAAGATCACATGAAACAATTTCAAATCCCATGTATGTGTTTAGCCTTAACTGGACAAGATTCCATTTATGTGGACAACATTCACATTGAATCAACCCTTTCCACCATAGCTACGTCATGTGTAGATTCCATTTATATTTATATTTACCATATTTTACTGTTTTAGGGTTTATTCAGAACGTTAAAAGCAATAATACCATTTAAAACTTAAACTATCCTTCACTGTGTTATAATAGTAAATATATAGAAATAAAATTTATGTAAAAACCCATGTAAGGTTATCAATTATTCTACGGTTTATACATCTTTGCAGATTTCAGTTAATTTCTTGCGACATTCCGTTGTGATATTTTTCGTTTTATTGTTTTTTAAAACATCAGGGGGTTGTTTTTATTTGCAGTAAAATAGGGCCACAATCTCATATTTATTTTAAGAGTAAAAATACATTTTTTGTAAAGCGTAAAGCTTTATATTTTGATACACGCTGTGCACAGCAATAATAAACTGTGAATAATATGAAAATAAGTAGTATTTCTGTTTTAGATAATGTAAATGCAAACGAGTGTTTTTGTCCAATTCACGTTTTAAGCGTTCCCACTCACTTTGCATGAGACACGTTTTCATTGCTTTCCTCTTCGTATTTGAGTCACCAAAGGACAGTAAAGTGTACATTGGTTTTGAAAACGAAATTCACAAGATTATGTTCAAGATTATAGTTGGATTGGATAGCCCGTTTCGTTTCAAAACACGTATGAAAAAACCAAGATGTCATTCACAGGGTGGCAAAGCGTAAGCGAGGATTAAAGCAAAACATTGCTTTATTTCTCTTAAAGAAGGAAATTTTTCACGTAAGAGATTTCCTGCAATGAGATTTTCTATGTAATAATGTATACATTTGTATCCTGTAAGAATAGTTTATCCTCACTTAACAAATATTGTCACGGTATGTTTGTTTTTATCTACACACCCTGACATAACTCAAACACATTACAGTACATAAGTTACATCCTATCCTCTTTGGTGCGAGAAGAGAAATAAAAATAAACCCTCTTTACATATACTCTCGTAAACTGTAAAGAGCTGGCGGAAACAGTGTTTTGTTTTTATAGGCTTTATCACGACATAAACCCGTCCTTCAATTGGCAACATTAACAAGCAACTGTTCACGGGTGAAACTGGCTCAGAGAAGATTCGTGTGCATAGATTGTCTTTCACGTGTTTACAATCATTAGTTGCAGCCCTTTGATGTCTCCGCCCTGAGATCGTAACCCTTTGGAAGACGATGCCATCCGACCTTTTCGTCCCTGAATGATTAGGGTTTTTACGGAGGACTCAAGGTGGTTATAAATAGAGCCGTAAAGTGACATCGTAAACGTGTTTATATGCAAACAAATGTGATTTCAGTGCGCCTGGCTATGTGTAGCGATGACTGCTCGTATGAAAGGCTGTACATTGTACTGGTTCCTGCAGTGTACATGGTTGTATAGATCACTTTCGAGATTACATATTACCTGGGGTGTGATTTTATGACACATTTAGAATCCATTTGTTTTTCTCAGTAAATCTGTATTTTACAAACACATTTTCATTGAAAAGAATGACTGTACGTAGGCAATTTGGTTTTATGTACATTTAAAATACGTAATATCCTTATAAATAAGCTTCGTAATTTTATAAATTTACTAATTTAAACCGAAATATTGTTAATTTGATTGTAAATTAATTCATTTTCCTTTGAACGCTAAATCTTTTTAAAATTTGTGAATTTTTCAAGCTTCATATAGAGCTGTTGTGTTTTAGAAGAAATTGTTACTTTAAAACATTTAAAGACAAGTATTATTTTCATATTTTTTGCATCGAAATAAAACATATTTCTATAATTAATGTGTTTAATTGAATTCAACAATAGTTTTTTTCCAAAATATTTACATACTTGCAGTATTTAAAATAAGATAGAACTTTTCGAGAAAAAATTGAATAAAATGTAGGGACAAATCCACAATAAGTAGTTATAAATTTAGTTACTATTTGATAGGATTTTTATGTAACTAATTGGACATTAATTTACTATCGAATTTTCATTATCTTATTACTATACTAGTTAAATGTTCACATAAAAATATTATAGACATAAATTTAAAGTAGCCTAGGAAATGAGCCTACATGACCAGAAAAGTCTGTGCGTACGCCCGAGTTGCTTCCCTGGAAATTTTGGACGGATTGAATGTGTTTTTATAATTATCACTCGTGTGATTTTTAGTGTTAGTTGCCTGTAAAATTCTTTCGAATTAATTTGTTTGTTTATTAAAAAAACATTATTTTAAATTATATGTATTGGTTCAAGCAATGTATAACACACTGCTCAATTGTCATAACGTCGCCTCATAAAATGAACTAACTCATTCATCTCACGTTTAGCCCAGTTCCTGGCCGGTATTTCATAGACGGCTCTCGAAACAAGGTCCATGTCAATCGGCCAATCGGCGGCGGACGGCTGAAGTGATACAGGACATCAGCAGCCGTTATCTGATTGAACATCGCGCATTGCGTCAACGGTAGAGAGAGGCTGCAGAATTGGATTTTGGGGGAGGGGGTCGCAAACATCGGACCCTGCATACCAACCAGGTGACATCGGCACTCAGGCTGCTCTTTTGGGCTAATTGCGCCACCGCCGTGCTACTGCGGTTGTGTCCCCCCTCCCCACCCACCACAATATACCGTCACCGATCTCCCCCAGATTGTTCTTCAGGATAACGTGATCGGAGCTGACAGTACAATCAACGTACATGGTCTTTTTAATTGTCATTTTTACAGAATGTTTCAGTACCATAATTTTAATTCTCTAAAACTAGGATATACACCATGTCTGTCAAAAGTATAAGGATACCAGCAGAATACTAATACATAGCTTAATACTCTAGTGCTTAAACATTTGCTAAATCTAGCTTTGATATGCTATTGTCATATAAGTAACGTAAATATTTATTGATGCAAATCAAACCTCTATCTCTTTATTACAGTGAATTCCGCAGATTTTTAAAGTCTTTTTAGTAAAAACCGCATTAAAAACAAAATAATTAGTGTAAACTATGTACAACTCTAGAACGGATACAACTATACAAATGGTTTACGTATTTTCGATCTATATTAAAGATAAATGGATATAATTTGTGCCAAAAATGCAGTTCTTCATAGGCTATTTGATAACAGCATAACATAATAAAATTTAGCAACTGATTAAGTATTAGAGTATACGTATTAGTATTTTGCTAGTGTTATTATCCTTTTAATGTACAATCGACGTACATGGTCATTTTTAACTGTCATTTTTCATATTGACATATTACTTGAAGCTAGTATAATGAACCGAACGTTCTGTACCATAATTTTAATTATCTAAAACTAGGATATAGGCTATACCATGTCTGTCAAAAGTATAAGGTTACTGTTATTAAGATCAATATAATAATAAACACTTAATTTTTCTTATATTGCTTGTAATTTTTTTTACAATTTTATTAACATTAGCTAAGATTTACCTGTATGATGACATTCAAACAAAAACATCGATTATTCATTTCTCACTTAATCAGCTGGAACACAGTCTACTTTAATACAAGTGTAGAAGCTTCTCAATCAATATTTTTCTAATTTACAATAATTTACTCATAGTAACTCGCTTCCTCGGGCAAAATCTCGTCGACATGCTATTTTTCTTTTTGTATTCCAAATTGAGTTTTGAATTTTATAACCATCGAGATCTCCTCTAAAGTTATTTTGGACTCGATTAAAAAAATACGCCGTTATATGTCACTTAGAAGTAATATATCATCACGTAATGACCTGTACACCAATGAATAATGATAATTCCTCACTCATAAACATAAAACTTAACATATTTACAGGTTTTCACATTATTGGACAAGCAATAAGAAAAACATTATTATGTCTAAAAAAAGTTCTATTTGTACAGTAAAAGACTCACTTAGAATATAAAAAGCCTTCTCAGCCAACTAGCCCTTCACACTTTTATTTATACATAACTTGATTTTTATATGGTTTTTATGTTTTGTGGGGGAGAATTAAATAGTTTTGGGCCATTATAGAGTATTGCATTTTTGAAATAGGTAGACATGCCTATATATATTCTTAAGCCATCTACGTTACGTGAACTATAAGAGTGACACAAGGTTGGAAACAGATTAGTATTTTTGAGAACAAGTACTAAGCTATGATACATTAAAACCTAAATGCTACTCTAAAATACTCTATGAAATCACTATTTCTCAGTTACATTGTTATTGTAAATTGATTGTCACAGAGATGAACAGTTGTTGCTACGAATTATAACGAAGTTATTGACACATAGTTATGAGGATCTGACTTTTCGACATGTTTAACTACAATGTTTCACGAATACTATTGCAGTATTTGAAGGTTTTTAGCACAAGAAAACTATAATGGTGTAACAAAACGCTTCAAACCAGATTTTTTAAAGATTTTTTGAAAACAATTTCCGACCTCTTGAAGACAACTCTCGTATAAACTGGAAACTGAGCCGCAATCTAGTGAGTGTGACAGCGACAGGCGAGACACAATTTGCGGAACAGCAGCGGTTCCTGGCGGGGATTGTAAGCGACAACCACTGGAGATGTTCACCCTGTTAACCCCGTCCAGGCCGGCTGCAACCTGATGCTGATGCGCGGGGTTGTGCTGAGTGCAATACACTGTGCTGAGGTGTCAGGCTGACTGCTGATTCCGACGTCTTCACTGCACAAGTCTCGCACGACAGAGAACCTTTCTGTCAGTGAGAGATACATTTCCTGTTTATTAATTAAGTACACAAGTACCTCAACTCATGTTATGTAGTGAACTAAATCTGTTTAACTAAATTGTTTTTACACACTCGAGACTTGCTATTCTCGAATATTAATGTTAAAAGTATGTTAGTTCAAGTTGTATTGTAAAAATATAAAATAAAAGTATATTAATTTAAAACTTATTGAAATTTTTCAGAGTATAGTTTACACCTTCACAATATTATACTACACAATGATTATTATTACTTTTTCTTATCAACTAACAAGAATATTTAACAAGAGGTATTTCTTGTTATTACAAGAACGCGTTTTTTTGATAGCATTATTTACGTTATGAAATTGTTGTTATATAACACTATTGATTTGGAATATAAACAAGTTTTCCTTCTTTTACACATTGTAGAAGTTACTTTAAAGATGTTATAGTTATTTACAGAAAAAGTACTAAATTAAGGGACTTATATTTGAAAACATGGATATGGGAATAAACCACGTTTGTATGAGTCACATATGTTAAAAAGAAAAAAGTTATATTAAAAATTTCCCCAACCATTACAAAAAAGCAAACATTTTTTTCCTCATTCGATTGGGTTCTATGTCAGTGTATAAATGATAAACTCTACACACCAAACACACCACTGTTGAATTTGTTTACAAGTTTATATATTATGCTATTTTCTCACCAACATGGTTACCCATAGGACCAATGTAAAAGTATTCGCTCAACTTAATCACATGGACTAACGTGAGCCATCATTGTACTCAATCTTCCTCAAGCTCATAGAAATAAAGCTTTATCCACAATTTCAAGGCTATAGGTCAGTTCGGTCCCGGGACAACGTGTGTGCATGCAGACATATAGACTGACAGACAAATTACATTTTCCAGCCTCTCGAACTTTTAACCTATTCATTATATTGGGATAACACCAGGGACAATATGACATGTTCTATACCAAAGACACAGCTATGTCTTTGAAATTAATATTATGACTAACAGGAAGAACTAGTAGCTAAAAAAATCACTTTATGCCAGTAGTAAAACTTTAGTAAATTACGCAAGAGCAAAAAGATTACGTTTTGGTATGTAACTTGAAAACGCCACGAAATGCTTTGAGTAAACTCTAATGATAACTAGTACACAATACAGAACGCTGTATAAACTATAAAATATTGATCCAGTGATATGTTTCTTAGAAGTTATCAATAGATCCTCGTAACTCTTTAGATCATTATTCTTCGTCGGTTATATAATAGTTGAGTTTAGAAGGATGGTAATCCAGATTCTGATCTTATTGATAAGCTTTCAATAATTTCGTTTTTGGAGGAGGCCTTAATCCTTTCCATTAGAACCAATTTTGTTCCAGGCGGCGTGTTAGCTCATTTTTAGAGATTAACTTTACCTAATTCTGCAACCTCTGGTTGGAAACGTATTAAATAACGTGCTTTTTTCAGTATGAAAAATTATTCCTTCCTTTTGTAGGCTGCAAAGAAGTTTTATAAATCTAGTAATCGGTTAATACACTTTTGCTGTAAACTTTTCTCCTTTAATTTAAATTACTGAATTTGCTTATTTTATAATTATCGTTTCTCAATAATTATACATTTTACCAAACAATTTTTCTTTATTTTATGTTTACTTTTGTGCAAAAAATTTTAGGAATAATGTAGTAACGTGTAACAAAAATTAAAAAAAATTATGTTTTGTTTTGTGTTGTTAAATATGGCCCTACGGGTTTTTAACTTTATACTAAACTGTTATCAAAGTCGAACTTCAATGCCTTAGCCACTCTTGTTGAGTGCCTGTATCCTATAAATTGTGTGGTCCTATATGACGCTATATGAAGTTATTCTTTCAAGACTTAAACGTAGGTCCCTTTAGTAAGTTCTGGATTATAAGACAAACATTTGTGTATTGTAAGACATCACATTTCTTCATACAACTTGGAAAATTAGAGATGTACTATTGAACAACACAGGACTCAGGCACGTTCCTTGAAGAACTCCATAATGTTTTACGGTGTGTCTAAAGTCTCATTTAAATCTGTGCCAATCATACCTTTACCTAAATACACTCTGGCTCACTCAATTTAAGCTTTGCAAACTTAACAAAAATGAATCTTAGCCATCAGGAATATTCACAATCAAATAGAGCTGCAAGGCTGCAAGTAGTTCAGCAACAACGAATTAGATATGTTTACTACCTGTGAACGAATTAAATCACTAATACATTCATAAGTATAGTGTATTGGCAGTGGTTGTTGTCTGAATCTAGATTGACTGATTTCTATAAATATTCTATATTTTCATAAAAGTTACAATTTGTTGAATGTAAATATCTTAAAAAAATGTTAAACATGTTGTGTAGAGTCCCTACATCTAGTTGCCGGATTATAAGCTAATGTTTAAATTTATTTGGATTTGTGTATAAATGCTTAACTGTTTTTTTGTGTGAAAAATAAACAAAATCAGTAACTAAAAAGTGTATAGTTTCAAGTTTTATATATATATATATATATATATATATATATATATATATACATACAATTTCATGATGATCACCTGTCACGCGAAAAATTCAACTAGAACCGTTTTGCAAAAGATAAGGACCTAGAAGTTGAATTATTCATATTAGTAACTATCAATGTACTCTCCAAAAGTGTTTGATAATATTAATAAGAATAATAATAATAAATAATAATTTAAATATTATTTTAAAACTTAATTAATCATCTCAGATACACTGCTATGTGTGATGATGGTGGTCTTACTGAGACCGAAGGAACATAGTGCTGATTAAAATCAATATCAAAAGCGTTAATGCTATGTAATTCATACGAATTATTCAGTCCAAAGGCCTATATACATATTGTTTAATTCATAAGAAGAGCCAATTTACTGAATGCTATAATATATTAAGAAAGTCGTCCACTTCTAATTAACCTTTAAAATAATGAAAAGTGACTAATTACTTAATAGTAATTAAGTTAACTACAATGAACTCGGTATTCTGAATTAAAAAGAAGTAATAATATACTTAGTTTTTAATTTATAATACATGGTAAAAAGACCTATTTACTTTTTAAACGTGTGCCTGGTGAGAGGTGCAAAAATTAACTGTTTCCGCCCAGGATCGAACTGGGGACCTTCTGCGTGTTAGGCAGACGTGATAACCGCTACACCACGGAAACTTGAAGCTGATTTCGGTACTAATCAATATTGACTATGTGAACCGAATCAGTTGGTCACTTGCATTTATAACAAAAAGTTTTCTTAAGTAACAGCTGTTACAGAATAGTTTAAAACAAACCCATAAGCTGAATACATCTATTAATAGTCTTCTATATTACAGAAGTACGAGTATTTATGTTTTTCTAGAAATGTGACCGGCTGACCATTGTTTTTTATTTGCATCATAAGACCGAAAAGTAACTTTTATAAATGCTGTGCATGCTATTCTCAGACATAAACATGTACAAACCATACCTCTTCCGGATCGAATATTGTAGACTAATCGATTATACTGCAACAATAAACTCTATGGCCTCATACAGAACCTCAGCATAAGGCCAATAACGATAGAGGAATACAATACGTTTTGTTTTCCAACCTTTAAAACCAAAGAATAACAAATTAGCCGAGGACTTATACTGTAAATCGTAATGTGAGATTGACAGAACACTACTTCTAACACGGACATCGATCAATTTATCCTCTGGCGTAGCCGAACTAAGCTTAGCGTAACGTAAATAGGTGGCGTAACAAGCGGGAGGGCAAAGCACCGCACAGTGGCAGTTTCAAACCGTTAGTGCACTTTCGTTGGAGCCTATTTTTTAAATTCCTTCTGCTTCAAATCAAATCATACAATATGTATTGTATAGAAAAATAAAAAATATATTCATGGTTTCTATGAAAATAGAAGTTTAACACCTAATTATTGGACATCTAATAGAAATATAAAATAAATATATTCATATATATTAATTATACTCTCATAGGAAATCAAAAGGTTTATTTCTATAGTGGCTGTCATCTCGAGTTATTAAACGAGGCATGTGTTATTAGTTAGTTGGTTCGGTTATAACTTTTAAATACTTTACACAAATTAAAAACCCCATTATTTTGAAATGTCATAAGATATAAATAGTTAGAAACATATAGAAACGATTCTAAAAACAGTGGACTTGGTCTGGTTGCAATTAGAATGTATTCACTTGTAATCAATCGATGTTATCTCATCTCATAACTACGTAGAAACTGTAATTATTCTATTTTACTGCAGCCAATACTTCTCGAAATGTCCATGGCCGTTCTTTTGAAAATGGCTGAGACTGGCTAGCAGCAAGTTTATTCAAGGCCATCGATGTATAATAGAACCTATGTATATATATATATGAAAGTGTTTGCAAATTTCTCTTTTCATTCTATAATTCCTATTTTAACTATATCTAATCATAGTCAAAATCAGATCGTTTATTGCTAAAACAAGTTGAGATAGCGAACGTATACGGAAAAATAAAATCAGTTTACCTCAATACTCATTCAGACATACAGTTTTTACATTAATTCAGTCTCATTCATACCCATTTCTACCCACTCCAACGTCGGGGTCAATCTTGTAAATGGTCGGTCTCCTAGTTGTGTGCCGTAAATTCGGCGACATTAAACAAAATGCCTTTTACGCTAAAAAGAGTTTGAGGCGGTTTTTGATGCCTTCTGCGTTGGGGCATTTTTTATTGAATCTGGTAATCTATTGATTAAATGAACACCAGCCTGTGAGGGCAAGTGCTCTGTATCTTTCAGTTCGGTAGCTGTCTCTGCCTCTTGTCTCATACTCATGTATGTTTCGGCTCCTTATCAGGGCACATCTCGACTTACGGAACAGAATTGTTTGAAAAATGTAGAGACTCGGTAGAGCCGACAGTTGCAATTGATTGAAAAGTTGTTGACAGTAGGTATTCTCTGAAATTCGTTTTTGCGATTTTTCAAATCGCTTTCTTTTGCAATTTGAACGTTGTAAACGTTTTGTGCACGTACCTCACAAAGTCAACCCTCGATTTAATTGTATTCCAAGGAACTTCGAGGCATAAACTTCTTCTAGCATGGATTTGCTAGCATGATTTCCGGGCCGTTCTCCGATTTTACACAGCGCAAGGAAAAATTCAAAAAGTTTGATTTTGACGAATTTGTCAAAGATTAAGTCTTTGAAAGTACTGGATACAGTTCAACAAAATCCTGTTCTTCAACAACTGTTTTTTACTTTATCCACGAATTTTCCATGCAAAAGTGATGGTCCCATGTTATTTATATAGACTAAGAAAAGGATTAGACTGAGGATGGAGCCTTGAGAGACCCCATAGCTCATTTTGATTAGGCTTGAAACTTGATTTGTAATTTGAACAACTTGTGATCGATGGTTTAGAAATAAACTAAGCCACGATAGAGGCATGACTAATGCCATGGGGTTCCAATTTGTCAAGCAGTTTGGTGTGGTCTACGCAATCGAACGCTTTTGTTTTATCGAGAAACACACCACTTGTGGAATTTCGACCTTCTATCCCCTCCACAATTATGTTGACCAGACTCACGACTGCTTCTAACATCGACTTACCCTTTCTAAAACTAAGTTGGTCCTTTGAAAGGTGGTTGTGTTTATTTACAAACTGCAGTATTCTTATATCTAACAGTTATTCAAAATATTTTGCTCAAAAAAGGCAAAATTGAGACAGGCCAATAGTTGCTAATTGACGTTGAATCGTCTTTTTTTAAATTCGGATTGAATTTTGATTTTCAGGACGGAGGGGAAAACCCCTGTTTTAAGGGATACATTTACTACTTACGTTGAAGGGCTCTTAATATGCCTGGAGCATTTCTTTATATCATTTGATGTAGATTTGATTTAGAAAATTTGACTGCGGCGATTTTAGCTGCGCTGTCCTGGACATAGGCGTGGAGGAGGAGCGCTCACAAGCAGAGGCAACCGGAGCAGTCTGGTGCAGAAGCGGGGGCCGTACAGCAGTCGACCGAGCGCAGCGAGTGAGACCTTCCAAGATCGGCCAGCAGCTTCTTGCCGGGCGTACTGTGGTTGGTAAACCAACGTCTTCAAATCGAATACAATTCTAGTAGTTCAACTCCCTCATATCGAACGCAAAGCTCTTCTATGAAGTTGACGAGCACAATTTTCTGGTTCAAAGCATGGTTCCATGGAAGATCGTGGCGACGTGGCAGGGTCGACACGATGACGGCCGAAGAACTGAGGCGAGCAATTATCTGTCGCCGGCGGCAACATCATTTGTACTGGCGAACACAGCGACTCCCGTGGTGGTCTGCCCGCAGTGACAGCTAGTAGTTGGCCCCCGGCCTGCATGTGCCACTCACTCTGGTCGACAGGTCCACGCGCTGTTGGACGAGGCGGGTGACGGGTACACCCTATATACATACATAGGTACACATTTTGTCAAAGAGTATGGCGGTTTTAGGTTCTAGAGGTCATGATTGACGAAACTACAAAGTCTCACGGAAATTTTATCATGAGGGTGATTTAAAATTTTAAAATTACTATGAACTTTACTTAAACTTTCACACAGGTGTTAGAAAAGTACATGTACGACTATGTGAAGTTACGATAATAGACCAGTATTTTTGCATTCACGAAGAATTACACATCCATTACTGTAGGATGTCGGCTTCTTCTCGTTCTTCCTCCAAAACGTTACGATGATCCCCTTAAGGGTATATTACAGTGTCATAAACGTAAACCTTGTAATATAGTGCTCCTTCAGGCCCCGTGCGGCAAATTGTATTACTCGGTCTGCACATTATGTACTCCCTCCCCTCACCCCTTCAAACACACCTGCCATTACACAACACCATTGGTAGCTCTAATCCGAACAGATAAGGAACCCAAATTACTTCCTCATATCTACCCCAAGCAAACATAGAATATTTATTTAGTTTCTGTAATAACCTGTGAACGCCAGGGCTTATAGTATTTGTAACATGTTCTAAAACTATAATGCCCAAAATCATAAACAGCAGGCTATATACAGGTTTATATATGTATATTAAAAGTAGGTACGTTATAAAATGATGAACAAGATACTAATTACAAAACATTTAATTATTTTACTACAACACGTAATATTTAATCTTTTAGAGGAGTCATTCGTATATCGCATATTATAACCCTCATATCATATAAAATTACATTTCAAATTTTCAACCCTACTGAATATTTCATATATTTTCCCACAGTTTAGTGGTGGAGGGATGGTCCCTAAATGAGTTGGGATATAACGCCTAATACATTTTCATATATTAAAGGAATGCCTATTTTTATTACAGACAAAGAGTATGCATCTGCTGTGCGTCAGTTAAACTACGTCCATAACGTTTACTCCTTACAAATAAAATGTTAACGCGATTTATGCTTTCGTATAAAAATTAGGGAACTGTAATATGATTCCTGTTTGGGAAGCATACCGTACTACATTTTAATGTGTTCTGTTGTTTAACTTGAAAGTCATGCGAGATCATTTTAACAGAAACATTAATTAATATCTATCATAAATACATACGGTCTATACGTAGAATGACATAACCTATACAGTGTTTTATTTGAAAAACTTCATTTGTAGCTGAAATTTAACATTGAAACATAATACTTTAACTTTAAATGATTCAACAATTTAAATAATTCTATCAACTTATAATTGGAAACCATTTTTATTTTAAAATTGCGTAAAAACTATGACAGAGATAGTAAGAACACTTCCGTATAGATAGTAATAAAATAATGATAGTTAATTCGTAAGTATTAAGTAAAGGTTTAAGATGTTATACTTAAACATCACATTAAGCTACATAGTTTTAAGCATTTTTATACTGCACAGCGCAATTTTAATTCAAATAAAACAAATAGACTGGCACAACTGAGTATGGAATAACGTAAGGAAAGACTCACCAACAAACCCAACAAAAGATTACGTATTCATTACATGTGTTAATTCCTCACGATGAAATGTCATATGATTGTACTCAGTTTGTTTACTCATTTCTGTATTCTGTGATTTTCTTGTTGTCATCATGGTTAACCAAAAGATTACGTATTCATTACATGTGTTAATTCCTCACGATGAAATGTCATATGATTGTACTCAGTTTGTTTACTCATTTCTGTATTCTGTGATTTTCTTGTTGTCATCATGGTTAACCAAAAGATTACGTATTCATTACATGTGTTAATTCCTCACGATGAAATGTCATATGATTGTACTCAGTTTGTTTACTCATTTCTGTATTCTGTGATTTTCTTGTTGTCATCATGGTTAACCAAAAGATTACGTATTCATTACATGTGTTAATTCCTCACGATGAAATGTCATATGATTGTACTCAGTTTGTTTATTTATTTCTGTATTCTGTGATTTTCTTGTTGTCATCATGGTTAACCAAAAGATTACGTATTCATTACATGTGTTAATTCCTCACGATGAAATGTCATATGATTGTACTCAGTTTGTTTACTCATTTCTGTATTCTGTGATTTTCTTGTTGTCATCATGGTTAACCAAAAGATTACGTATTCATTACATGTGTTTAATTCCTCACGATGAAATGTCATATGATTTTACTCAGTTTGTTTATTTATTTCTGTATTCTGTGATTTTCTTGTTGTCATCATGGTTAACCAAAAGATACGTATTCATTACATGTGTTAATTCCTCACGATGAAATGTCATATGATTTTACTCAGTTTGTTTACTCATTTCTGTATTCTGTGATTTTCTTGTTGTCATCATGGTTAACCAAAAGATCAATGTATAAATGTTTTATACCTTTTATTTTATTGTTTTGACAACAAACCCAACAAAAGATTACGTATTCATTACATGTGTTAATTCCTCACGATGAAATGTCATATGATTGTACTCAGTTTGTTTACTCATTTCTGTATTCTGTGATTTTCTTGTTGTCATCATGGTTAACCAAAAGATTACGTATTCATTACATGTGTTAATTCCTCACGATGAAATGTCATATGATTTTACTCAGTTTGTTTACTCATTTCTGTATTCTGTGATTTTCTTGTTGTCATCATGGTTAACCAAAAGATACGTATTCATTACATGTGTTAATTCCTCACGATGAAATGTCATATGATTGTACTCAGTTTGTTTACTCATTTCTGTATTCTGTGATTTTCTTGTTGTCATCATGGTTAACCAAAAGATCAATGTATAAATGTTTTTATACCTTTTATTTTATTGTTTTGACAACAAACCCCTAATAAGTCTGCAGAACCAACAACTGTAAAGATTTCAAGAACGATTCCCCTTCATAATAACATAAATACCTATAACAGCCTACATCAAATAATGATATTATTGATTGATTTCTTTATTGAATTATATTTCGAAAGTGCGTACGTACAAGCTTCAAATTAAACTATTTAATATGATCTTAAAGAATATAGTACTATATTTTACAAGAAGAGTTTAGTTTACGAAACTATTACATTATAGTACTCAAGTAGATTTCACGTCAGTGTGCGGGTTATATTGCAACTGTAAAGTGAATTCACTCAACTGGGGGCGTAGCTCAGATGGTAGAGCGCTCGCTTAGCATGTGAGAGGTACCGGGATCGATACCCGGCGCCTCCAGGTACTTTTTGTTGAAGAATGTAGGAATATTTTTTCTCTATTTTTATGGCTATGAACTTCATTTCGATTATTATTTCTTTTTGATGGCTTTTAATTTGAAATGTAAGGAGTCTAGTCTAATTACTTGTAAAAGAATTTCGATGTTCGTTATTTACAAAATAATTTAATAAAATATATAAAAAACATGTGTTTATTGAGACAGGTTATTCATAAATTGAAACACTGATCTAATTTATGGCCAAATTATATCCACTGAAATCATTGAAAACATTCATTTGATTGTAATTAAAAGGTTTTCTTTTTAACAAATATCGAGGAAAATACTATGCTCAAACCTGTGAAAGATTATTCCTTGGCCGGATAATAGAATTTCAGACATTGGCCATGGTTCTTAAAAATCCATATGTTTCCACAATCTCCTCCAGATGTTTGTCCTTATGCGAATATGTCATATGGATTTATGTACTATACATACTTAGCATTTTTTGTACGTGAAACTTTCTGTTGTTAGTTAAGCATTGGTGAGTTCATGGCTATATTTGAACCAGTTTTTAATTTTTATGTCCTGTCTTAGCATCATGCCTTTTTTATGCGGTTTTTTATTAATACCTGAAGAAGAAGAGGTTCGGTCCTCGAAATGTAGTGTTTTTAATAAACCAAGTAGTAAATCAAAACTGGTAATTTCTTAATTTCTTGTGTTATATCTTAAACGGAACGTTTAAGAAAAACAATGAATTAATTGAATAATTTATATTTATGATAGATATAATGTAGGCTAATATTTGTAATTTATTAATAGTAATAAATAGTTGAGTTTATCGAGTGGCTTATTCTTAGCTTGATAATTAAACTGATGCTAATCAATATGGCCATTATATATTGTTTGAATTTATATTCTACAAATACCTATATTTATATTACCAAAGTCTTCCGCCAGTTAAATTTTACAGCGCTAACTTTTACAGTTTAACTTGAGTTGCAGGTGATAGACGATGCAGACTGTGAGAACTGTTATTTTGGAAATGTATTATCCTAATCAGCCTAATTCCATCCTAAAATTAAAAAAGACATTACACGATAACAATTGTGAAAAAAGGGGGAATGTGTAAGGAAGCTAACAAGTAATGAATACAAGTGTTAGGATTGCAGTTTTATATCATTTATGACTATTATGAATACATTGGTTCCCCTTAAAGTTGGAATTGGATCTACACTATGGTGGGTAAAACGTGGTAATATTGTTTTAATTTAAGATACTAACGATAACAATTATTGTGAAAAAAGGGGGAATGTGTAAGGAAGCTACCAAGTAATGAATAAAAATGTTAGGATCGCAGTTTTATGTCATTTATGAATACATTGGTTCCCGTAAAGTTGGAATTGGATCTACACTATGGTGGGTAAAACATGGTAATATTGTTTTCATTTAAGATACTAACGATAACAATTATTGTGAAAAAAGGGGGAATGTGTAAGGAAGCTACCAAGTAATGAATACAGGTGTTAGGATCGCAGTTTTATATCATTTATGACTATTATGAATACATTGGTTCCCCTTAAAGTTGGAATTGGATCTACACTATGGTGGGTAAAACATGGTAATATTGTTTTCATTTAAGATACTAACGATAACAATTATTGTGAAAAAAGGGAGAATGTGTAAGGAAGCTACCAAGTAATGAATAAAAATGTTAGGTCGCAGTTTTATGTCATTTATGAATACATTGGTTCCCGTAAAGTTGGAATTGGATCTACACTATGGTGGGTAACAACATGGTAATATTGTTTTCATTAAGATACTAACGATAATTAAGTGAAAAAAGGGGGAATGTGTAAGGAAGCTACCAAGTAATGAATACAGGTGTTAGGATCGCAGTTTTATATCATTTTTGACTATTATGAATACATTGGTTCCCCTTAAAGTTGGAATTGGATCTACACTATGGTGGGTACAACATGGTAATATTGTTTTCATTTAAGATACTAACGATAACAATTATTGTGAAAAAAAGGGGGAATGTGTAAGGAAGCTACCAAGTAATGAATACAGGTGTTAGGATCGCAGTTTTATGTCATTTATGAATACATTGGTTCCCGTAAAGTTGGAATTGGATCTACACTATGGTGGGTACAACATGGTAATATTGTTTTCATTTAAGATACTAATCGTTCTTCACTTAAGCAACAAGAGATCGGCTTCAGGAATGCTGACGTTACACCATGCAGCATTCTAACGAGGGCAGCAGGCTAAATCTGCACGGCCAGCACACCTCAGTATCGCCTGATAGAGTCGGCGTTTCTTAGAAGAATGCAAGCTCATTGAGAACGTCACAATAGCTGACGTTTTGTACACGTTAACCATCAACACTGGTCACACATAACGCAGATCTACAGCTGTTCATATTGTTCCTGTAGCTGTGTCAGAACACGATCCGAGAGTTACTCATGCTGTGTCTAAACTAGACACAAGTAGTCGAAACTAAAATACTGTAATGAAATAAACGGCAATTGCTTGGTGATTCTGGTATTTAAGGTAATGAAATCGGTATTTGATTGGAATCTTTTCAAGTTTTGGTAAGTAATTTAAGATACCAATTTTGAAGACAAGAAAATTTGAAGTGTTTTTCTTATCCCATGAAGAGGGTTAGAAATTTGAAGTCAAATGTTGGTATATCATAACGGTTGGAGATAAGGATATGAACATTTTACAGTATGTAGCCTACATGAAAAACGGCTGAAATGAATGTCACGTTTTATAAAAAAAAATATACAATTTTCTTATGACAAATTTATTAATAACACGTAATTTTATACAATTTTCTTAAAGTATTAAAAATTTTAAAATATTCAATTCCTGGAGCCATAATCAACAAAAATATGTCACTCTGATGCCTTAACTTTATGTATCTACAGTATGCATCAATTTCACATTTTAATCTTTCACAAAATTGCCTACATTCAATTTTCCTACTTTTTCTGCGTTCAGGAAGTCTATCTAAAATGGATATCATTTAAAGGTAAAACATATACTCCAAGCCAAAAAATGGAATAAACCACCTTAAATGGAAAGGTTCTCCAGTAGTAAATCTAGAAGTAGATACTGGATGGTCTATTTTAAGCTATAAAAATTTCTTTCCTGTTTTACGTAACATTGCTATAATTTACATCACACTTATAATGTAAACTAGGGAATTGCATGAACCTGTTAATTTTGTTGCGGTAACAATGTAATTCATTAATTTTTAAATACTTTTCTATCTATATGAAATGCTGTCTAACACCACTATGGAACAAAGTTAATCATCGACATATATTTAGTTTTTATGCCATGCCGTAATTTCATATCAAAGTAGCCTAGAAAAATATACATACAAGTTTAACTTAAACTCCACATTGCAAGTAAAACCTCCTAATACAACCTAATACAAATGCATGATAGTTACTGAATAATATTTTAACATTCTCGCTGGCCTGTACATTGGTGGGAAATAGAGGTCTGAATTTCAAAGAATTAATTACTGAAACAGAAAAATTTAGTAATGGGGCCTTTGCTTAATATTTCAATTCATTACCGTAAACTATAAGAACCATTTTCTTAAGAAAGAATGCTTATGAGACTTCTAAGACTATGTCTATTGTAAATTAGCCACCATAAATTGAATCAAGTATAAATTCTGTTTTTAATGAATTATGTGAAACTATGTACTATTCACTATTACTGATTTTTAAAGAAGAAAGCTATCATTATATTATTGTTAGAATTTGAATAGAACAAGTAAATATTTAGAGGGAAGTAAATAAAGTAAAAAAGTAAAGTAAAAACGTTTAAGATATTAAATATTGTTTTAATAATTCAACGATTGCTTCATAATTCGTCGTAATATTCATTTAAAGTTCCACACATGCCAATCGGACATATTTGCTAAAGGTTTATGAGAAAGATATGATTTTTCCTTTAATTAGTACGTCAAAATCTGGATTCATGTTCGGAACACTTCTTTTTCAAATTTATATTTGGTCTAAATTTTGATTTGATAACTGCCACACTCAACTGAGAAGCCCACCTCAAAAAGGTAGGAAGTAGCAAAGGTTATAAACACAAGCAATGCTTTCCTGGCGATTTGCGGGTTCACCTTTTTCGGCGTTACACCAAAACTCTAGCAAATACTTCGTTTTTAATCCAGTCTTCAACGGAATATCTGTTTGGAATTCAACCAGTTATCTATTTTCTTCAAAGAGTTTATATGCATTTCTTTGTTAAATAGATTTGATATTCACATTATGGAGTTCACATCGTTTATAGGTAGATATTCATCAAAATACACCCAGTGAATTTTTCTTCAATAAACTGTTTCAAGGCGGAAAATTTCGTGTATTTACCTTTAGCCAAGACAACTTTTATGATAGCTTTCGACAAATTGAGTTCCTTTTTAAAACCTTCCACTTTGTCTGACAGCTTAAAAAAGAATGTGTGTTCTTTTCTTGCATTTACTTACTTAGTATGTTCAAACTTTCAAATAATTAAGTAAGAAAAGCTATCTTCGGCAGAAAGTTTCGTATCAATAAATTTACCGGCAATGACATGGTTGGCAATAATAAGGATAAATCCTTATGGTAAGCATATACTTCGTGTCTCAACTCAAACACCCTAGAGAGGGTTACCACGAGACAACGAACAAGAACTTCCGTAGAATAAAACATGAGCTGTCAGATCAATGTCATTGTACATTCGTTTAAAACAATCTTTAAAATCTTATTAGTATTTTAGTAGTGTTTTAAATGTACTTAATTGCACCAACAAAATGTTAAGTATATCGTGCAGTTCCTTAATGAGATGTTAAGTGGCTAATGTTTCTTATGGATCATGCAATGGTTCCAAATGTCAATACTCGCTTTCACACGAACAGAGCTTGAGCCACTTTTTTCGACCCGCCATTGAACTAGCTGCCACTATCAGTAGACTACATACTTCAACACATCTTTGCCAGTCAATGTCATGCTTATTGGCTTGTCTGGGTGGAGTGATGTGTACCTTCAAGGCAACACGTTCCAAGAATAATTAGTGGTCGAGTGCGCTTGCGAGTCTGAACAGAACGCTATTCTTGCGATGACGTGGCCATGTACTGTACTCATGTCAGTTTATGCTGAATTGTTTTAATATAAAAGTAATTTTAAGTCATTTATGGCGCTGTACGTATATTATTAATGACAATTAATAATTCGATTCAATATTATAAATGTAGTCTAGAGTTAAGTCAATAGTCATTATATATTTTTAATTTTTCACAAGATATGTTATTATCTTTTTCCTATCGCTTAACCGCCGCGCCCCTGGCAGGAATTCGAGGCGCCCCAGGACGCCTCGGCGCACAATTTGGGAAGCACTGAAGTAAGGAGTATAAGTCATTTCTCAGTATGAACACCATACATCAAAGAGTTTGAGTAAGTCCTTTGCCACATAGAGCCTACACAACACTTCATAATAATATACAAGTAATTTACTAATAATGTAATCTCAGGAAATTACCATAGCTACGTTATGTGTAGAAAACTCGGTTGCTCCACCGTACTTGAAGATCGTGTCTATCAAATCATAGTGCACACAATTGTGTACCTGCTGAGACAATGAGACTACCACTTTACCTATTTATAGGCGTCTCTGATGACGAAACGATGTAAATGTTTCGTTTTGAGCTTCTTCGTCGTCGACTTTCTTTGGATCTCTCCAGACGAACATGACTCCAGACTCCAGATTCCAGCAGCCACGTCTGAGACTGTGTCAGATACTAGACGCTGCAATAAAAGGAAAGTGAACTGGAGCTAAACTCAAAATTTTATTGAATCTGTCCTTCCTACTATAGATAGCTACGTTATGTGTATAATACTTTATTACCACATGTACCTTTTACCACATGAACTAGTTTGCTTTGTTTAGCGTCTTTTATTTGTGTTTTAATTAAAAATCCGTAAATATTAACAATTTTATGTTATAGTATAAAAATATCCTTGCAGTAGTTTACTTATATACTGCTAAACAATGTTTTCATTGATTTCAAAGCAGATAGAACTTAAAACACTTTTGATTCCACCCGTTCTGATCTTTTTAAATATCCAACACCATTTTGCTCGTTTTACAAAACTTTGCAACTTAGTTAACAAATAATTTTGTTACTTTTTCAACCAATTTCCGAGATTTATATTTTAAGTTGCAGAATATTAAAATATGTGAAAGATGTGAAAAGTGAAGAATGAAGAATCTTGGAGCATTGAAAAGAAGTTTGATGTGAAAAAATCAAATGTTCAAATGAAGTGCCTGATGATGGAATCATTGATTCCGAAGGCCTTGCACAATAAAAAAGTAATATTGGAAAATGTTGTATTCATTTACTAGTGATAATAAATCGATGTGAAAAATGTTTATTTTTGCAATAAATTGAACATGATAAATAACAATAAGAATAATACAAAATTAATCAAATAAAATAGATAAAGTGAAAGAACAGAATAAAAATTTCATCAGCGAGAACAAAACAGAAAGAGGGGGCTTCTTGCATCAACCTAGACTCACGGGCAGAGAATGGTGGGCAGGACGCGAAGTCTGTCGCTCAAAACTGTGGAATATTTAACGTGCGTTTCAATTATACTGTGATTAGTCACACTGATAAGTCGTATCTATGATTGCCAAAATTTGTACAGAGAACTCGGTTTAGTACTCTATACTGACGGTAGTGTTAAGTATTTAAATATTTTAAATTAGACTTTATAATGGTTAATGATAATTAAATAAATAACTTAAATCATTGGTTGTGACAAAATTAAAATAGTTGTGATAAATATGTGATAGAATTTTATATTTTTCTATGAGAAAGTTTCGTCTGCAGCAAAGTGTTTTGGTACATGTAAAAACAAGGTATTTTTGTGTACGTTGGCAAAAAGGAATTCACCCCAATTGTTTCGGTGACCACATGTGCTAAAACATTTTGTAGTGGTGTAAATATGGTTTTAAACTTTTTTTTAAATTTAGACTATGAATGTTTTAATTATTTTGTTAGAAATAACTTTGGTTCTATGTTTATTTTAAGTACTGTTAATTTCAAAGCTCGTATTACATTGATTTGTGGCCAAATGGCAAAAAGGAAAAATGACACGTCTTTACAAAAATGGATGTTATTCCACTAAATAAGGTAGGCCAAATTTTTGTTTCCTTAGAGTAAGGATTAAATTTAATATAAAATAAATGTGTATTTTTGTGTCAAATTTTTTGCTACATGGTTTCCATTCTCAAACTTTTTTTACAAAACTTACATTTTGTCTAAAAATGGCTTGGGATTTCTGGCACATGACTTGATATAGTTGCCGGGGTTAAAATGGTAAAAAATAAGAATTGATATAACAAATAAAATTGTGTTTAAGATGAGGAGAGTTGTGTCTCCTTGGATTTAGCCGTAAACCTAATGATGATGTAGCCTAATTTATTTTCTTATTTAATTATGTTACAAATTTATATCTGGCGTATGTTATGTATTCATTTTTAACGGTTTCATCTTTATATATTTTATTTGTTGTTATCCAGTTATATAATTTACTATCTATTTATACTCTGGATAATGTATACATATTATCCCCATAATGTTATATAAAATGCTCAATGTTTCAAAATCTGGAGTTATAGAAGCACCACAGCCACACAAAGAGCAACATAACATTTTTTGTAAAAACATAAACTAAACTGAGCAAAACAAACAATTGATAAAACTGTAATGGAATTTTTTATCTTGCTTGTTTTAAGTTTTATTATGGACCTCACCGATAAGTCATGTGGACTTTGTGGGGCCATGATTCTGTAAAATCATGTGTTAAAAATAAATAAACTGTAATATTTACATTATTTCTTGTCTTCATGAAATCATATCTTCATAAAATGTTTCGATCTCCTTGAGCCAAAATGCTGTTCTTGTACTTTCTGAATGTTTATGGCAGCGGGCAGCGGTGGCTGACTTGCAGTCAACAACAATCTTCACGTTTTATGAACAATACGGTTTTGTACTCGGCTATCACAGCATGACACGTCATAACAAAATATGCTGGGTAGTTTTCTGTATTACACCAGAACAACATATATAGTTATCGTTATATAGTTTAAGGGGTTGAGGTAATGGCTGCTAGCTGACCTGCTATTGTGAAATACACTCCAGGAGTAATTAAGTTTTAAGTGTTTTCACAATTAATTATAAAAAAGATGTATCTTCCCATTCATTTTCAGCCTAGTTGAAACATGTTTTATATAAGATAAAATATATATTTTATCCATAAAATAAGTTATGTGGTTTAAACTAATTCAATCATATCGTTAAATAACATTTATGTAAAGTACTGGCTACGTAATTATATAGGTATTCCAATCACATTTTACTAAAACTAGTTACAACATAAACTAATGTTAAAAGAAAAAATTAAAAAAGGTTAGTGATTTTATAAAATCATAGAAGAGATTACAGATTAAAGAAAAATCCATTATATTTTTATCCATTTAAAGAATGGCGTAAAAGATATTTGAAAAGAATTAAAAAATGTAAATAATTGTATACACTATAATATTTAATTAGAAACGTTATTGTATATCATTGTATTACATTCTTCATACATATTACATACTACATTACATATTACATAATTTACATTAATTATCAATCGAATCAGTACTACAAGCGTGTGTTACGAATTAAAAAAAAACTATTTACTATTTTTAAATACCCTAGTCGAAGTAAAATGCAATATTATCTTTCTACTTTAAAACTACAATAAAATATTCACAATATAGTTATTCAAATACAAATTTGTTGCCTTGTTTCCCGATCAAGAAAATATGTATCACAGATACATGCTTTAAATTTATAGCAAAAGTTAGATAGTAACTATGAGTGTTATATCTAAACTTAACATATGCTAAAAACGTAGAGTTAAAATTATATTGACAGTGACACTATTTACGTGTTTGTTTCTTTATAAGCCGAAAAATACTTTTAACGTTTTAGAACACTTAGAGCTGGAATTGTTATGTTTGTTCATAAGCACAGTCCAGCGAACTTTCATCTAACATAGTTCTTGCCGACTGCTTCAAAGTGAAATTCTGACCATCTTGTGTTTTAGGACGTTTTATAAAGTATACTCGTATAAATACTTACCTCATCGGCGTGAAAACTAATGGTTACTCCTTTACACACTATAAATGTAAGAAGTTGAAAATAGTGGTTTAATTAATTAAACACATGGTTGTGCTGTCATAAAACAATGTTTAAACAAAATGGTTGATTACATTTGAAGGCTTTTTAAACTAATATTACACAACTTTAGAGACCAATATGGGATTTTCACTACTTTAAAGACCAGTAGGCCGTAGCCCGAAGGGACTTTCGGAATAAGAATAGGTCTTTATTCATACCAGGGACGGTAAGAATGTCCTAAATGGATTTTCAATCGGTTGAATAGTTTACACGTGAAAGCAAAACAAACAAACAAAAGCACTTTCGCATTTATACTACTATTAGGATGGTTTTTGTATTACTTATTCTATGTTTATTAAATATATTTAACCTAACCCTAAAATAGTGTACTTTATTTTAATTATTATCTTTGTAATGAGTAAAAATAAATTTATTTATAACAAAATAAAGGTTAATTAAAAATTTAAAAAAGCAGCTTTGTTTAATTATGAATTATTATAAATAAGTATAAGTCTTTATAATAAACGAATTGCTTGTCTGAATTTTATCAAATAAGATGCAACTATCGTGACAAATGTTACGTCACAAGTTCCATCACATTTCTATTGAATGATATTACGCGGAATGCGCGGACAAAATCGCATTATCTGTTACATCGTGAGACCGGTGTATGGGGACGAAAGTTAGTGAAGGTCTCTTCTCTCAGCAAGAGAACAAATGCAAAGAGACAGAGGAAAAACTAATTTGGAGAGCTGTGGAGAGCACAGAGAGAGTGTAATTATTGCACGGAGAAATGTGATTTAAACAGCTGGTTATTCCGCTCCCTGTCGCCGGCCAACTTTACCCGCTTTGTTTGTAGACCCTTCTCTCATTTCGGTTTCTAATTATCAGTTTCTTAACCTTTTCTTCAAGTTTTGCACTCCCAGTTCCAATTAAGCTGAGACAGAAACCGTGTTTTTAGATGGCGAGAAGACAGAGGGGAAGGGAGTTCCGTCTGAGTGGGGTTTCCACTAACTTTCCAACGATCCTAATGTGATTCCGAAATCAGTGAGAGGTAGTTTACATAGATGTAAGAAGCGGTTTTAGCGTACAATATCACAAATTTGTTTATTCCACCATGTTGTAGTCGCTATATGTCGGAATGTGCTCCAAGAGATGAACCTGAAGCCTCAATGCAACATTTTATGTTTTCTTGAATCATATAAAGTTCATAAACAGTTTGTTTCAGCGGTCTTATGAATTAATTTTCAATAATATATGAATAGGGTGTCCCAGAATTCTCTATCAAACTTTTCAGATAACTGTCCCTGGCCACAACAAACGAAAATATCGTATTCAAACTTTTAAACAATAAATAATTACCCAAACAACCACCAATGTTTTTCACTTAACAATTTGTAATTTGAAAATGGCTTGTAATGATAAGTTGAAATTTTGTAGTGTCTGTATATAATAGCTTTTTTTTATACAAAGACACAGTTAAAAAAGACACTTATTTTTAGTTAAGTTTTATATTGAAAATGGCACCTTGCTCCAATAACAACGTACATTTCTTATAAACTTATGTAAAAAAGTTACAGTTATTATGTTTTATTTTAACAATTTAATTACAAATTCAATAAAACCAAATTTCAAAAAAATCTAATCATAAATTATTAACAAAATTAATTTTTTTTTACTGAGTACTAAACAATATCAACCGTCAATAAGTGACAGAACTGCTAGCAAAACACAACAAACTGCTGTTAAAATGTTAGCTTTATATAAAGAAAACCTAAATCTATGATTGCTAAGGATTTTATGTCCAGAGTTGAACAATGTAATGATTTAATTACCTGATTAGAATAATACTTGAAAAGGTTTGTAAAGAGTTCCGGGATCCCCTGAAGGCAAATAAATATACGAGTGTGTGTGTATATATATATATATATATATATATATATAATTTCAATAAACATTGAATCGCAAAAAGTACTTGCTCCGCCGGGAGTCGAACCCGGATCTCTCACTTGCCGGGTGAATGTGCTACCATTACACCACAGAGCGCTTACTTTTTCCGATTCAATTATTTTGTATTTGGCCGTATCTGTCACATATGGGTTTAAATAAGCAAACTAACATATGATCGGAAGACCAAATACCTGTCAAACGACTTTTATTTACATTAAATTGTATAATGGCAATAGCCTTATATTAATATATTAATATAATATATTAAAGTAATACATATATATATATATATATATATATATATATATATACGTACAATAAAAATTTTATGATTCAAAATTTTATAAAACCAACAAAGTGTAATTATAATAAATAAAGAGAATTACGGAAATATAATAGAGAGCAAATAGAGATTAATTTTCAATGCTGTAGTAAAAGTATGAAAACTAGTGAACATTTCAATAATGACAACTGTATGAATGAATGAATTATTTGGTTTAAATTTAAGTTGTCCTTTATTGAAACGCTTATTTAATGCGTGCACACGTCCACGTGTCAGACAGACGGCGGTGAACAATCAGGGCGAGATAGGATGCCATCACATTAAGGGAGGGATCACCCCAACCCTTCAGTTAGACCGGTGAAAGACACATACATGGCCGGACATGCATGTAGGTAAGCCACAAGATCTGGCTGCACTGGGGACCCTACCTCGGCCTAGCTACAATTGCCGATGTATAGCTAGCGTATTGAATACAGCCATATTGATATTGCTTTCTGATTGATGGGGTGGGATCTAAACCAATATCTTCCTCCCCAATCTGCCTCCCCCTCCCCCCGCCCCGCCACACAGTCGCTGTGTCTTCCGACCATATATTAAAGTTGAACTGGTGGCCCGGACGACGTTTGGCGCCTAACTTACATTGACATCTGATCCGCTGTATTGGATGTCTGTCTCCAGTGTTTCCGCCTCCGGACGGTTTTGTTTTATGACTTTTCTCCAGCGAGCAAAGTTTCGTACGTCGTTTACTTGATAGAATGCTTTATGTGTTTTTCTCGCGGAAATAGGAAAGATGCGGGAAATCGTTCTGGTGAAGGGAATGGAGTTGAGGACAACCGTGGAGAAAATCGACCTAAAATTGTTTCTCGAACGATTGGTAGCGATGGGAGTTGAGATAAATTGTTCCAACATAATCATACACCAAAACACCAACGTACGCAATTAGGGTAGTCCATACAAAATATGAATTTAAATCTCATTAGTTGTGTTATGCAGCACTTTATCTATATTGTGTATTTAACATCCTTGGCAGTCTTTCCCCCAGGCAAGGTCAGACCGTTTTCGCAATCCAGAGGTTATTACGAGCCTTATTATATTGATATGGGTAACAATTCTAAGGCGTCGAGCACCCCCAAAAAGTAATTAACTCTTTGTAGATGCACAATCTGATGTTACAGCCCGGAACTGTTAGGTAATGTTTAGCTTGTGAAAATTATATGCCCGAACCCAGATCCCAAGTTAAATAAGCTGAGATGCTATCCACTTTCGTACCAGGGTGGCAATAATTATCATGTTGGAACTGATAGAGCGAGGTTTGCCTGTTCCAGAAACAGACGGGTCAGCTACGACCGAGTCTTTTAATCAGCTGTGTAATTGTCAGCTGTGCCAACATTGTAGCTCAAAACAAATCAGCACAAACAGTTGATCCCACAGATTTGTTTGTCCACGGCAATCTGGCGTACATTACCGCCGCGCTACAAAACAACGACAACTCGAATCAAACGTTGTGCTGGCCTACAATTAAAGTCGTCTATTATTCGTAAGGCCGGCTGTTAATGCGCCAATTACAGGGGGCGCGTAATTATTTGGAGAATAATCAAGTGGTCTTATGACACCGCCGCGCCGCGCGCCCGCGCTCTGTGCTGATATTTCCGATATCCACATCGAGTTAAGCGCTCGCCCTCTGATTGTTATAAATACGCTCTAACTGATGGCGTAATCCGGCCCTGATTGGTTCCCAGATTGTTTTCTGCCATTTGAAACTGAATTGTCCTCACGGTAGTGATTGCAGGATTACGCGATCGTTTGTTCTTCACGCAGTAATTCCGTAGCGACTGCAGAGCGCATTTCCGAAAAGACTATTTAGCTCTCTGAGTGCATTTAGCTATTGATGTATTTTATGTAATTACCACTGGTATATACATGATCCATCTTTGTCTTTCATATAGGGAAAAGTATCTGAAAATTTGGTTACTTCTGTAACGCACCTCAATGCCACGTTCTCCAATATTCAAAAATCAATTATTAAAATTTGTCCAATAAAAGTCCGCTTAATTTGTAATAATAATATGAAAAACAGAAACATCTATTTTGATTTTGGACCGAAATTACAGTTAAGATACTAGATGTTATTTAAGTACATTTTAGCGATCCCCGCCAAACTTAATAACGTAATAGATATTTTTATTTAACGGGAACAACACGGATGAATGTAAGATTGTGTGTGATAAAAGTTAGGATTCATTAGCAATAAATACTTTAATTTATTTGTATGTTAATAGTATAATTTTATTTTATATGTTTTAAGAACAGAAGTAGTTCATTTATTAATTTGAAAGGTTTTAATTTTAACATGTTAAAATATCATATTAATTTCACCACATTGTTAAATGTAATTATTTATTTTTATTCTTAAGGTAATATTTATTTAACGTTTTAAATTTTACGTTGTCGTAGGTTAAGTTTAAGAAAGGGCCATGCGGCCCTAACTTTGCCTGTATAAATAAAGAATTTTTTCATTTCATTTCATTTGAGGAATTCCTCAGCTCCAAGGGTTTCATTAAATTTGTCCTAGAATGTCCAATTGAGTGTTTGACAGTTGAAAGTAACAATTGTATTTTACTCTCTTAATTTATGAAGTTAATAGTTGAAATACTGCAAAATTCTGTATGGTGTAATTGTAATTACACTATAAAAATGTAATTGTTATTACAAAATTACTGTTGGTTACAGCACTGGGAACACAGAAACCACAGGTTTAGAATGTGGTGCACTTTTGACAATTCATCACGGAACCCGGTGCAATTGCGTTTAGCGGAAAATCTGCAAGGTTTTATCAGGAGAGGCTCATTTCCCGGTAATTCAGAAGGTTTAGCCGCGGTCGCCGTGTGATGTAGTATTGTAGTTTCGTGGTCACTCACTACACGTACGCTCATTGTGAGGCAAATCTACTGGATTCCGGTAACGTATTGGACGACCTCATTCATTCACACGGTAGAGCCTATATACTGCATTCCCCCCATGCAGGTGGATGTCAGTGGACTGCGGGTGTGTTCCGAAGAGTTTATAGACTTTTTGTTTTAAAACATTTATGAAAATAAATGAATGTGTGACTATGAGTGAAAGTAATGCAACGAGTGAGTGAAAACCAAAGCAAACAGCTAAAATAAATTTAGCACATTATTTGGCGTATAAAATTTTAGTTAAAATTAATTGTTTTAATTTTAAATTCATAATCACATAATATAACTTCTCTGGAGACAGTAAAGGTAGAAGAAAATCATTTAATTACACTCCATAAAGAATTATATGGAAATAAAATGAAGAATTTTTAGTAATTTTAAAATCAGATCCAAAAACTAAAACAAGTGAAGGTAAAATTTGAAACTTTTACAACATGTATCTATGTGATTTAACTACAGATTCAGGGAATGATATATATTTGTTTTATAAAATATAATTTTTTTAATTACAAGTTATTTAATAAAAATAAACTTTTCTTGGATTGCCACTTTAGGGAGTGGAATTTTTTATCGATTTATATATACTTAAGGAAATTGTATTTTCCTAATCAAACAAGACTTAAGAAATGTTTTTTTTTCTTTAGGAAATTACTTTTTTAAATAAAAACATATTATTTTCATCAGTTATCCTTCATATACATAAAAGTGTATATCCTTCACACACACACACACACACACACACACACACACACACACACACACACACACACACACACACACACACACACACACACACACACACACACACACACACACACACACACACACACACACACACACACACACACACACACACACACACACACACACACACACACACACACACACACACACACACACACACACACACACACACACACACACACACACACACACACACACACACACACACACACACACACACACACACACACACACAATGGTGATTCTAGAAATACTGGGGTGTAGTAAAAAATCTTAAACAAAAAAAGAAAATCACTAGCAACCATAAAGATAGGTGATCGTTTGCTTGTGGTGACGGGAAATGAAACCATTGTAGCCAATGCCTTTAATAATTATTTTACAAAGGTAGTGCCATCCCTTAAGGAGGAGGCATTCGGATTTGATATGTTTCCTCAGAATCATGTTGAGGCTGATGTCTTATTAGACTCATTTAGGATTAATGTTATTGATATTTACAGAGTAATAAGTAAAATGAAAAATAAAAACAGCACTGGCATAGATGGCATAAGCATTGTACTAGTTAAGAATAACATAGATCTTTTTGTACCGTTATTTTATAATATTTATAGTAAGTCTCTAGAGCAAGGTATATTTCCTGACAAGTTTAAAGTAGCTATGGTGGTACCTATATTTAAGGCAGGGGACACCACAGAAATGTCTTCATACCGCCCGATCTCTCTTATAAATACTATAGCTAAGATTTTTGAAACATTAATTAAAGAAAAGTTACTGGACCACTTTCAGCAGTATAATTTTTTTTTCTAGTAATCAATATGGATTTTTACCTAATAAGGGAACAGATTTAGCCTTAGAGAAACATGTAACTTGTATTACAGATGCAGTTGACTCTCCCAAATTTACTCTGGCTATTTATTTAGACTTAAAAAAGGCTTTTGATGTTTTGGATATAGATATCTTAGTACATAAGTTCAGAAGGTATGGGATTGGAGGCTCTGCATTGGCTTGGTTAACATATTTTTCAAAATCCCGTCAGCAGGTAGTTAGAATAAATAACATCAAGAGTGACGCCTTAAACCTATGTTATGGAACTGCTCAGGGGGGAGTACTTGGTCCACTCATGTTTCTTATCTATATTAACGACTTACTGGATATCGACCTCAACTCTTCCATATTTGCATATGCTGATGACACAGCATTAGTTTGTTCAGCTAGCAGCAGAAATAAACTTAAATTGAAAATTGATAAAGACTTAGTGAAAGTATCTGAATGGTTAATTACTAATAAATTATTGATAAATGCTTCTAAAACCAAATGTGTACTATTTTTTGATAACGATAAGCCTAAATGCGAGTTAGAAGATATGTTTAAAATGTTTTGCCATAGTCATCAGTGTCTGTATGTGTGTAAATGTCCAAGTGTGGAAATAGTTGGTCCAATTAAATACTTAGGGTTGTACATAGATAGCCATCTCAAATGGGGTGACCATATACAGTTCTTGGGGAAAAGGTTAAGACGGATTAATCATTCTTTATACCACATGAGAGGATTTTTGCATAGCCAATTTTTTAAAGTATTTGTATGTCTCCTGGTTTGAAAGCATGATAAGATATGGTGTCATACATTATGGTGGCACGTATAATACCATACCGAATCCTATAATTATGTGTCAAAGAAATGCATTGAGAACAGTTTTTGGCATTGGGCGTATGGGTAGAATAAGCAGTTTTTTAACGATAATAATATTCTTAATTTTTTCAGTTGTATAAATTATGTGTATTGATGTATATTTACAAGTATTTAGATGAGTATCCAAAAAGACAGACATCTCGATTAACGAGAACTGCTCAATATGATCTCCTATATGTGCCAAATTATGCAAAAGAAAAATGTAGACACCAGTTTTGTTATGCAGGGTTAACTTTATTTAACAGGTTTATTAGAGTATATGGTAATAGTGTATTTCTTGACTCTAAACCCAAATTTAAAATGAAAGCTGTGCAGTTTGTATTAAACCTTGATCCTTGATAATTTATTTCTATTTGTTATATTTATTAAAATAGTTTATTTATTTCTTGCATGCTTATCACACCTTATGTTATATTATGCCTGTTCATGATTTCTATTTTGTATGTATTTATTGTTGTAGTTATTGTTATTTATTTATTATTGTTATTTATTTATTTATTAGTTGTTGCTGTTTTAATTTACACTCATGTACAAAAATGTATTCAATATTGTTGTTTACTTTTGTCAGTCATATTTATTGTTATATTTGTTAATATCTAATCTATCTGTGACTTATAAGTAGCATCTATTTATTAAAAATTAGTTCGCATTGTTATTGGTTTGCCAACATAAAGACTAAATATTTTTGACTTGTAAACTGCATTCCCGCACGCGCCTTGCAAGGTGCCTTGGGGTAGGTAGTACATTAAATGTAACATGTCTTTTCTGAATAAATGAGTTTGAACTTGAACTTGAACTTGAACTTGAACACACACACACACACACACACAACACACACACACACACACACACACACACACACACACACACACACACACAACACACACACACACACATATATTATACATTATAGAATAGAATATGATTTATTTTTGAAAATATTACAATAACACATTATATACATTATATCATGTATTATGTTGCAAATTCTGCTTCAAATTCCTCATGAAGTGATAAAGACGTTCTAAATGGTATCATAAACTTTTAAGGTTTATTATGAGACCAAAATCTTCTTTAAAATTAAAACAAATGTAACGAAAAACTAGGAAGAAATTAAAATTTTAAAAAATTGGCGCTTCATAAACACTTCAGTCGAATAAAAAGTGTTCTGCTAAGAAGATTTAGAACATCCACTAAAAGATAAATGGTTTAAAGAAAAAGTGTATAAAACTGAATCGTTTTATTTCTTCAATAATTGGCAGATCCATATATTGATAAAAAATCGTCAGCCTTTTACGAAGCTTTTACTATTGTTTTCTATTTATTTCATCGTTTACAAAAATAAATAGGAATTAAATAATTATGGATAAAGAAAAGAAACTCTTGTGTCATAGTTTGTCTCAAACTGATTTTCTTTTTAAGCTTATAGGGTGGATAAATGCGCGTTAATAAGAAACTAAATTTGGTCAAACTTCTCTCAAATTTATTTTTTTATTGAAATCTGTTCTCGGTTTATTTTGCCGAAATATATATTTTCGATTTGTAAAAGGAATATGAGAATTTAGATTTCTTAATAAATTGTACAGCATGACGGAATAGAAAAGTAGGCTTCTTTATCCAATGACCTTCACCGATGGTTGCTCTTTATTTCTTACATGTGTTTTGTAATACAAAACAGAAAAACACCATTAATCTCTTGTGTACTCTGTTCGTTTTTAAAATTTATAAATTATAGTTTCTTGTAATGAGTGATAGGCGAATCTGTCAAAAGTACTAAATTCGAATTTCAAATGTTCAATACCTAAATCTCTTTGTAATAGACGTATGGTCATTATACAATTTTTAAATTCGGATTGTTTGTTATATAATTTAATTTACACCAGAATTTTTAAAGGTTCATTTCAAGAAGAGACTTTTTTAAATTTCTTTGCTGAAGTTTGTTTTATTTATCTTAGAAAAAAGTTCTAATTTTGAATATGGCCGTCTACACTTTCAAGCTCAGACATATAAAAATAACTGTTTAAAGAGAAATTCCACAATCGGCAATTATTCAACTGTTTTTAATCTTTAGTAATAGTGGTAAATTCTACAAATTGTATGTACATTTTAAAATGATTTTAAAGGTAGTTATTAAATTTTGAGAATTTTTGTACCAATTGGTAACTGGCTATCTCAACCTTAAGTACAAGTTAAAGTTCGAAATATTGGTCGAAGAATTGATAACTTACAACTATATAGTAATTAATTAGTATTAATATCAATAATAATAATAATAAATAATAGTATTAGCTAAAGTTTAATTAAGTTTAATACGATTTCATTTTATATTACTTAATGCCATCCAATTTTTGTCCCGAAAACTTTTATTGTATTTACCAAACTCAAGTAGTGACTTATAGGCCGGCTGTAGTTAAACGATTTTAAGTTAGGCTACATCCTATGACAGCAAACAAAAACATTTACGTCTTCATTTTTTTTTGTCATAACATTAATTATGGTTGGTATAATTTTAAAGTTCCGATTAGTACGCATTCAATCTCTCTTTAATTTTTTTAGTAAATAGTACAATTTTTCATAATTTTAAAGGATGTTTAAACAACGTTTTCGTATGAGTTAATATTTTTAAAAGGGGCATCTTCAGTGCTATGACTAAAAGGTTGTAAAAGTTTCAAAAATTTAACAAAATTAAGCTGGCTCTTAAATATTCGTATTAGATTTTTTTTTAATTTCTAAAACAATCCGGTGAAAACTATTAATCCCTACACGCTTATATTTAGAAATGTAGTCACATAGAAAGTTATCGATACGTTGTAAGGAGTTAGGGAGAATAAATAATAGAATTGTTGAACCCTGATTATCGGAAAGTTTGGAACGAATTACGCGCGTCCATTACTCAGTCCGGCTAACAGCATTGCACGGGCCGAATGTACACGGTGGAGGTGGCGCGGCGCAGCGACAGGACGAGAAAGTTTAAATAGCTTTAGAGCTGTGAGTTTGCCTAATCGAGTTGTTGGGGGGGGGGGGGGGGGGTAGCACTGGCAACATTGAGCAAGGTGAGTCAATAGAAATCAAGCTGATGGAATTAGAGCGGCCGTCCGTCCAACGTAACGGAGTTAGCTAGCAGACATCTTGAATACAGTGTCTAATGCTATTTGCTGGGGATAATCGAATATACCTTCATGTGTGTGGTTGTTAATTGTGTTACCGAAGGGAAACTTTGTAACACGAAACCTTGCCAATTGCTTCCAGACTTGCGCTTCCTCCCCCGGGGCGAGGGGGGAGGGGAGGGATAAAAAACACCGCTACGTCTGTGTTAATCCCAGGCCAATGTTGAAGTCTAGCTGATCTTGCTCTCGAGGAAAACTATTGCAAAAGTGAATGTCAACCGTGAAGGGGTTTTAAATGTAATTGGCGTACATTATGTATGAAAATTAAAGGTTTTTTTTTTTAATTAGAGATTACAAAGTACCTAAATTGAGAATAATTCATAAAATAATAATTTTTCAATAACTTATTCGATACTGGAAATATTGTATTAATTTTACGACTTAAGACAGACACTCTCCTAGTTTTACATTTACGTTACATTGGAGAACATTATAGTGCAACTTCTCCTACAGTAAGACCAGTCAATGCTACGTTTGTTTAGCTAAACATATCTGCAGGGTATCTTAAGACGAATACTTAGTAAGTATGATAAATATAAATTATCATTACGAAATAAAGTAATATTAATTAGTTGAGTATGAGTACTATATTAATCAATCAGCTGAAAATTAAGCCTTTTAGTGGTTTATGAATAACTCCCTAAGTAATGTTTATAGGCGAAATATACTCTCATAAGATTAACATTGGAACTTTGGAAACCCGTGGGACAGAATCCTAGTCATATTTAATTCAAATCCACAAATGACACATATAGAGTGTAAGAATTCAATTGGTACCAAATGCGTATGAAAAGTGTCTAAATTCACTGTAGAGAGACGTTATTTTAATATAGATTCTTTAATGTAGAGATAAGAGATTGCGATATTATGTGTAGTTCACTCAAAGCAAACCAGCAAACAGAACTACAGTGTAAGGCGAATTTTTAGGTTTTCAGATTTAACGCCAGTTGCTGCAGTAGATGGAAAATGTATTGTAGAAAATTTCCATCAAAGCCTCTTGGGAAATGAGCGGCGCAAAAAAGGATTCACGAATACGGTAGCGGCGTCTAATCAATACGGATAACCGATGATTTAAGAGAAATCAATGTCTGCGCACCGCGCCGGGTACTTGGTGGCCGTAGTCAAAGCCGTAATGAGGTTACCGGACTTCCCTATCTCGATCGGACTTTTATCGGAACAGTCGATGTAAATTACGCCGGCACTTTTGAGCCCTTCCCTCCCGAGGCCCCGGGCTACACCGCCACCTCATCCTGCGCTTATCAAGCAAATTATTCAAGTTTACATATTTTTCCATCTCTTTAGCGATGATACACAGAGGGTTTTGACGAAGTTAGAGGCGGGAGGGTAAGGTAATGAACTTAATGAAGTACGGCACGATATTGCGATTATTTGCAAGTCTGCCAATCCCGATGGAAGACTCTAATTGAGTTTGGCGCGGATAAAGAAGGCTCATAATGAGACTCGGAAAACTCATTAACTCAACGTACTTTTTGCAAAGTACATCATACAAACCCCGTCGTCCTAATCAAGTCTCGTACTTAGTTCGGTTCATTTGTCCAATTACGTCCTACGTTTCGTTCTTTGATCCGCGCTCTTCCCCACGCGCACGGATGCGATACATTTTGTGGACGTTTGAAGTGTTGTTGTTTCAAAATAATGCTTTAATTATTACAGCTTTAAAAGATACGTTGAGGCGGAAAATATCAAAATGGAAATAAGTGTTCATGGAGATTCAGGATGAATCTATAAAACACCCTTCCATGCGCATAATATTCCATCTGTTCGACTATGTATGTCTTCACTTCAGAAATGAATCAATTTTGTTTTGTTCTTGAATATCGTATATTTAATTTCGATAACGTATTTTTACATCAGTCTTGACATTTTTAAATACTTCAACTAATTTTAATCCTTGACCTAGCAAATGAAATATTTATACCGGCAAGTTTTCCAAACTGTTTAAATATCTCTTAGAAACACTATAGTATTTGAGATTTATTACTTAAGAGGCACCCTGGCTTGTTAGATGCCGACAGCGTATCTAAGATTCCAGTAATAACATTGTGCTACAGTTGGAAACATTTTAATTATGAACTAATCGTAAACCCAAAAATGTTTCACTTTACAAACTTAAAGTTTTATGTCTCAATGCTAATGCATGATTAAATATACAATTATTTGCCCGTATTAACTATACTGTTAGCTACCACATTACTTAATAATTATAGGCTTCATATAACTACTGTGGAAAATTACATTGCCGGAGTTAAGTACGATGTTATCATCGGCTCCTCCACGCGTATCGTATACCGTCACTTAACCAACTGTGTACAGAAATAGGTGCATTGCTTAAGTTATGTATCTATAAGTTATAACATATCAAACTTATATGTACTACAAAACTTAAAATAGATATAAATTTAAGTGTATTAAAATCTTTTCATGTTACAAGAGTGAATGACTTTTCAGTAACATACTTAACAATTAAATTAGTACGTTAAATTCGTTTAAAGTGTCGGACTTATAGCTGGAAAAAACACAATAATTGTTGCGAATTGCCATTTACTGCAAAAATCGTGGCGTTCCGAGAATAGAAAGGTCTATTCTTCAGGTATTTAATTAACACACAAGAACACAAACTAGGTTGAGTAAATTACACTAAAGTCCTAAGACACACCAGCGTCAGACCATTATCAGGTCTACAAAAAAACCTGGAAAGCAAGCATTCTCTAAATAAAATAGCAGCTACTTGTCTCAAAATAAACAATCCACGGCATAAGTTAAATTAAATGTATAAAATACATTGAGAATAACTGCTAGTGAACCAACATGGGGTCTTTATTTCTTGTATTTTTGGACCTTAACAGTATGAGCCCTTAGCTTACCAATTCAAGTCTTCCCTCGTTAAAAATTACATTTGACGATAAATTATATAAACGGGTTATAAGTTAATGGCTTAATTTCTCTGATTGGAACTTAGTAATAGTACGATGCCAACCAAATTCTTTCTCTGAAGAACTGACTGGAAATCGCCAACTATGAAGTATATACGAAAGGTTTTCAGTAGCAGAGATCAGCAAACACTGGGTCGTGACTAAAAACGGCACACATAATTAACGTTTCAATTTTTATTTTAAGATTTTAAACTATGGGGCACGCCAGATATTAATTAAATCCGGTAAGATATATGGCGTCACAGGATTGTCATTTGCGGGCACAATATATTTCCAGGATAACAAGAATGTATTAACATTCTACAAAATATCATATTCTCCGTATGGCCTAGTGTCAGCCGTGTGGAATAATGATAAACTTACGGTTATCGTTATCTATGTCATTGTTATGTTGAGGTAAGAAGTGTTGAGCTTGTTATTACAGTTGAGTTTATTGCATGTTTGTATTAGTGTAGGGTAGTCTGTACAACATAATCACTAAGCAGCTAAGAGATAAGCCACAAAATACCGGCCAACGATAATAATATTTAGGAGCCATCGTTGAAATCCATGTCAGAGCTGGGCCTGCCACTTACGTACGACACTTCATAAGCTGCGCCAATAAATCGTATTTCATTGTTCTGCAATATAAACTCCTAATAAATATTCTATTTGATACTTTAATAACATTCAAGTTAATTTACCCTTCAGACATGGTCATCCTAAAGTCAGAGGCCACCCCTGCATTTATATACATTTTGACCAATTAAAATAAAAACTTTGGGTTCTTTGGGATTTAACGGCCATGATATTGAAACGGTGAGAGGTAGCTACTTCCAATTTGGTAAAATGTTTCTTTTTTATTCCAATTCCAACATGTGTGGGGTTACCATTTTAAAATTTTGAGTAGGAGAACGCCTCCCTTAGGAGGCACCCCCTATAATGTTTTGATACTCCAAAAAATTGATATTATTAACCTACAAATCTCCAAATTTTTATTTCAATTTGTTAAACTTTAAAAATGACAAGGGTGGCCACTGACTTTTGGATGACGCTGTGTCGTGAAATCCTCGCGACAATTATACTGAACAAGGATGTTTTACACATGTCGTAACGCCTTGTACTATATATCTATACACTCAGAGAGAAATCCTAGTTATTTAGATACAGCATACTTTGCAAAGTAAAACTAAAATCTTGAATACTAAACATTTCTAACAAATCACGACCATTCGCCGCGCGATTATGAATTGTTAAGTATAAAATATTTTCAAGATTACAATTCTATAATAATATAAATTTTGTTTGTGGTTCTTGATACTTTCTATATTGCCTAACCCTTTAATGTACAGAATGGGATAAAACAAATATGTAATTCTACTCTCCTTGTACCTTAATTTATATTGACATAAATACCAAATTCTAAAGAAAGGAAAACTCAATGAAGAAAACTTTATTTCTTTCTGAGACCGAATAACGTTCGATATTTAAAATAAATGAACAATTACGTAAGTTTTTTTAAATACCAAGCAAAAGGGAATATTTAGAGAAGTAACATTTTTTACTCATTTTAAAGTGTTACCCTTTTACTATACTCACATGAATAAAGTTAAACTAAATGGCATTTGCATATATTTATTTTTGATTAATTGAACCACATTATCTGAACGAATTTGTACTACATACAAATTAGGTCATTATTATGAGAGAAATTGGCTGAGCGTTATCAAGCCTATCACTAAAGAGGCTGGAAAAATGTTTATCTCTCTGTCTATGCGCACTATATCTCGAAAACGAACTGACCTATAGCCTTGAAAGTTTGCATGAATCTTTATTTTTACATAGGCAACACTGAGTTCAATGATGGGAAATGTTACTTTACGGGATTTGTGAATATTGTTACATTGGTATTGTGGGTAACTATAATGCCAATGAGAAAATAGCTTAACAAATAAATTTGTAAAGAACCTGAGTACAATCATATGAGATTTTAACATGTGAAGGAAAAAGAATTCATAGAGGAATTCATTCATGAAGGAAAAAGAAAAAAATAGATGAAAAGCCAATGTTAAAAGTCAGTGACAAGATCTGATTTCAGCGCACTCTTGCGTTGCAGTATTTTCCATAGCTCACCGAAACGTTTATTATTTGCCCTCTGATATGAAACCAAACTTAATTAACAAAAATATAAATGTAGAGTATCTTGTGGCAAAATATCACGAGAAATATTTTAGCTTTTAAGTTTGGTATGAAACAATTTCTATATAATAGGCAAGAATGAGTTCTATAATGATGTACCTGTATGTCCAAACATGGAATTTGAAGAATCTTTGAAGCTTATCACTCGGCAAAGAGTTTCTTTTTTTTTGTCTGCCAGGGGTGTAACAATTTCTTTTCTGCACGACTGCCTGTTTATATGTCCCAAGAAATTAAAAAATGAAAAGAACTATAGATTTGCAATTTTTAAAAGAACAGCAAAACCTGTCACACGAGTGTTCTAACCTTCCTCTGTTCATGAAATATATAATAATCAGTTAGATAGCCTACATCTATAATAAAAAAAGTAAATACATATTGTACATTAATTTTTGATCATTCACGTCTAAACTGTGATCAGATAGACAACGTTTGTGATAGAGTTATTTCAGGCATTTATGCCTTACGCAACCTAGCATAGTTCTGTCTTCCGAGGTTTTAAAAATAGCCTATTATGGCTTAAATATTTCAAATTGCCGTAGTCTGGGGCGGATGTGTTAAATTTAATATAGATTGGAAAGTGTATTGGAGGACTCCAAAAGAAGACAGTCTTAATTATGTTAAAATTTAAAATTTTGAGAGAGATGTATTTAGAAGGCTTGGGTTTTTCGCTTTACCCTGTCTCTATGTACTGGAAGTGGACACGTTATATGCTTTGGTCCCAAGGTTAAGGTGTCCACTACTATCTGAGAATAGGTTGATGAGGGTCCACCTTTTGACCCGAAAATAGAGGGTCTAATTTTCGAATCTGACAACAAAGAACGACATTTGTGAATCTACCTTCTTAATCATGCTCAATTAAAGCGTCTTCTTGTAGCCAACTGATGATGGAAAGAATTGGTGAGGGGGGGGGGGGGGGGGGTAATCTAATCGGTTTGTTGCTAAAACAGCCCAATTCTGGATCTGATGAGTGGTTGTAAGTTTGTGTAAGTGCGACTTTAAACTGTCAGTTGGAGTGAGAATAATTGGTTGGAAAGTATAAATGAAAGAAATATAATTCTAATGCACCGTACAAATTTTATATTGCAATAAATAATCATGATCATTATTATTTAGACTTAAAATTATGGTTCTAAGACGACAATTTATCAACTTTATATAGTGCAATAACATTTCAAATGTTTCCAAAGTAGTTGAGATGTTCATTTTATTTACGTTTTCGACTGAAATCACATTTCCAAGCATTAGAGTTTCAGCCACAAGAATTTTGGTCAAGCATTATATACTCTATCAATGAAGTAAGATACATTTATTTACGTCAAATATTACGCGCCCTATGGAAACCAATGCTTATATTAACGTATTCATCGAATGTTGAATTTTAATTGACTGTATTTCAATATTGTTGCAATAATGTTTAATTACAGCAACGCCTTCAGTTACTGGTTGGCAATAAAACGCAAAACAGCTACGAAGTTGCAGTCAGTGTCAAGGCGCGGCGCAGCGATTGATTATTGCCAGTACTGTAGGTTACATCATTGGTAATATTATAAACTTTTTGCTTAACACTGAGTGTTAACCTCTACTGAATATGGGATCAAAAGGTAAAATAGCAATATTTTTAAGTATTTTGGAATACATTGGCAAAGAAATTAACTTTTGTTTTCTTAACTGTGAATACATCCTTTTGTAACCATGTACAAGACATTGAAACCTCTGTGCATTCAAACTTAATTCAATAATTAGTATTTTAGTTACACTACTGATTGTATGTAATTACCACAAACGAGATAATTTGACTATATTTCTGTACAAATGAATTCACACTACGAAAAATCTAAGATTTGTTTAAGGCAAGAATATGATTTAAAATAGCATTTAATTGAGTATAAAATGAATTTGAAAAATCTAAATATATATTTCAGTGGCTCTGGTTTTTACACAATGTATAAAGAATTTACAATGACTTAAGAGTGAAATTATTCGCACTAATAATAATAATATAATAACTGCTCTATTACGATATATTTCAAAATTACCTCTTCAGCGGTCTATATGCATATAATATTATAAAAAAACTTGTTAGCAAAAAAGTTTATGATTATTTAAGTAATAAATAAGAAGAAATTGCTGTATAATCACGTCAGATACCATTAGATACAATTCCAAAGACATGATTTTTTTACATTTTTCGTCATCACTTTCATAGTAGCCTATGTTGATTGGAAATTTATATTCTGGAAATATAATTAAATACATCCGACAGATAGAAACGGATTTTTAAATATATCTTAGCCTTCTTGTGTTAACTCCTGGAATAGTGAAACTAAAATAAAATCCTTTAATCCAATTTTCCTAGCAGACCAATTTTCCAAAGTTAATTTTTGGAATATAATTATTCTCCTTTTTTAACTTGGCAGCCAACGTAATACATTAAACTTGTAAATATATGAAATAAAGCACACACAAACGAAACACTACAGTGAAATGTCAAATATCTTCTTGAATTGTTTTTTGTATTCATCATTATTGGCTGAGCGTTAGCGAAGCCTATCACTGCAGGAAGTAGTAAATATTCATTTCTGTCTGTCTGTCCGCACGTTATTTCGAAAACCAACTGACCTGTATATTTTAAATTACGCATGGAGTAAATTTTTTATATAGGCAACATTGAGTTCGACGATAGTGCATGTCACTCCATGGGATTTGGCTGAGCGTTAATGAATATTTTTACATTGCTCTTATGGGTAACCATGACGGCAACGAGAAAACGGTAGAATAAATAAATTTGGAAAATACACTGAGTAAAATCATATAAGACTTAAACATGTTATAATATGTTTTATACAGCATAGTAAGTAAAAATAATAAAGTAGAACGTCAATGTTAAAAGTAGGCGGCAAGATCTTTTATTACCTAACCTAGCTCACGGAAACTTTTGTTATTTAATAATGGCTATGAAACCTTGAAAAAATGTGGATACATCATGTGGAAAGATATCTCGAGAAAGATTCCATCTGAAGAATTAAAATTTTGCATGGCAATTCATTCCTACAAAGACAATAGTGTGTTCTAGAGTGATGTGTGTTCAACCATGAACATTTGTATACTTGGATGATGTAAACATTTATTTTCTTTGCGATTGCCTGTCTGTCTATCGGCACGCAGGACATTTCGGAAATGAAATGAATTATATATTTGAGATTTTACTGTTACGCAACTCGTTGTGTGGTGCACTCCTACCTTGTATTTTAAACCGTACAAGAGGTACGTTCTGAGTAAAACGATGACTGAACGCATAGTAGTGATTCTTGTAGTTTTAAGCTTACGTTGAACTTGGAGCTTGTTCTTGTGTTCTTGGAAATCTACATAGTACCACTTTTAAGGATCTTTCAATTAAAAAATTCGTACATCAAGATCTTTGATCCATACATTATACTATATTTTAATTTGACATCAATCAATCAAAATGCCTTTATTTACAAGCGTTTCTCAGTACATACACTGTTTTGCAGAACAACTCAAGTCATTTAATGGCCTTAAATACTAAATAACAAAAACTTGTGATTAAAACTAAAAGGAACAACATTGGATTATACTAAATACTAAAACTTATACACTAACAACTTAAATACGTTATTTACAACACATATGTAGTCCTTAAGCTTTAATTTAAAAGAATTACAACTGTATTGCTTAAGGCTAAGGGGGAGGTCATTGTACAATTTAGGGCCGAAATACGAAAAACTTTTCCTCCCGACTTCATGCCTGACTTTTCGAAAGTCAAGAAGGTAGCCATGGCGGATACTGCGCTGCGAGACCCCCTCCCGGAACAACAACCGCTCGCTAAGGTACTGCGGTTACTGGTGTGATAGGACCTTGTGGACCAATGAGCAAGTCAACATCCTGCAGACGGACTCCACTGGTAGCAGGCTGGCAGCATCTCGAAAGGGGGACACGTGATCAAAACGTTTCAAGTTGAAAATGAAACGCACCGCAGAGTTTTGAAGTCTCTGAATACGTTCTACGTCCCCCCGCGAGATGCTGTTACCATAGGCTGGATAGCAGTAATAAATGACGGAAAAAACCATCGACTGCATAAGCTGAAGCTTCGCAAATTCCGGCAGTAGAGATCTGAATCTGTATAGACCTCTTAATCTGCCAAGTGCACGTTGTATGACATAAGTGACGTGTTCAGAGAATGTTAGATCGCTATCAAGCATGATGCCGAGCGTTTTCACCCTGTCACACAAGGTCAAAAACTCCCCATCAAGAGCAATCCACACACCACTGTCTGTCAAGGCCTGTATTGTGTTGTGTGGTATAGTATGAAGGACAGTGCACTTGCCTACATTGAGCTTTAACCCATTGTCTATAGACCATTTACTGATGTTTTCAAGATCAGAGTTTATATGGGCAAAAGCCACCTGAACTGAGCTAGGGTCATAGGACAAATGCAACTGGCAGTCATCAGCATACATATGAGCCGTACAGTGTTTAATACACTTTGGGAAGTCAGAGGTGTACAGGTTAAACAGTACAGGACCAAGACAACTTCCCTGAGGCACACCTCGCTCCCTACTTAGAGAGGCAGATGTCTCGCCCTCAACCCTAAACATAATGTACATAAATGAACTAACGCATACATTTACCCTTGAACGCCTTAAAACTTCAATTTAACTAATTTTACTGGATAAAAAACTGAATAATTACATTCCATACAATTGTTATCTATCGATTGATATACTACAATAATGATAGCGCAGTATCATATTAGCCGATTATCCTAAGAGTATGATAAGTCATCTCAGAATATATATTGTGTTAATAAATTGCCATATTAAATATGCTACAATACTGCCACTTCAACCCATATAAGCTTATAAGAGCAGTATTGACTCACTACTTGTAAACCAGTAAGCAGGCCCGACACCAAAGCACACTTCTGCGTATATTAAGATATTGTAACTAAATCAGTAATAACATTAAAACATACATTAAAGTGGTCATGGGTTCTTGTGTATATAACCTATATACTGTATGTCTACTTACCTTTGGGGTATGTTAATTCAAAAAGTACAAAAAGAACCTGACGGACCCATAGACTTGCAATTGTGCATGAAGCTATTTGTGTATGAGGAACACTAAGTTCGATGCTGGAAAATATCACTCCATAGATTTGGCTGGAGGTTAGTGAATAATTTTACGTTCGTGTTATTGGTAATCATGATGGCAACAAGAAAATATCAGAGTAAATAAATTTAGAAACAATCTCAATACACCACAATATGTTCAAACGTGTGATATAGATACACATGTGGCCTACCTTTCCCAACACATAAATCATTTTATAGTGATTCGGTGTGTAGACTAGACTTTTATTATTTAAATACTTATGTAAACCCAATGTAAAAAAGTCTGAATGTATCATGTGGTAACATATGTCGAAAGAGATAACATATGAAAATGTGTTGACTTTAAATTTTGGATGACACATAATTTCTAAAAGAATGAGTTCTATGATGCGTTACGTTTGCGTCAACTTCTTTTTTGTATGGTGCATGTCTGCGTACCTGTCCGCAGGGCATCTCGAGAATAAAATGACTAATGGAGCTATAGATGTTAAATTTTGCACGCAATCTCAGTGAAGCCTGTTAAATAAGACACGTGGTGTGGCGTACTTCTACCTTTTTGGCTGAGCGTTAGCGAAGCCTATCACTCGCGGAACATGAAAAATTTTCATTCCTACCTTTCTGTCTGTCTGTCTATCTGTCTGTATGTACGCACGATAAGTCGAAACCGAACAGATCTATAGACTTGCAAGTTTGCATCAGGCTTCATTACAATATAGGCAACACAGAGTTCAATGATGGTGCATGTTTCTTCACTTGATTTGGCTGAGCGTTAGCGAATATTTTTACATTGGTCTTATGGGTAACCATGATGGAAACGGGAAAATAGCAGAATAATTCAGAATTAATTTAGAATTTGTAAAAATTTTGAATGAGTACAATCATATGAGATTTTAACATAAGACATTTTTATTCATAGAGTAAAATGAAAAAAATAGACACTCTGTTATGAAACCTATTTTAATGAAAGAGACTCTGAATTAATCATGTGGCAAGATATTTTAAGAACTATTTTATCTGTAGACTTTATTTTTCAACTTCTACATGAACAAGAATGAGTTCTATGGTGGTGTATGTTTAACAATAGAATACGACAGTGTCAGTAGGCTAACACAATTTCTCTTTGTCTACCGAGGTGTTAAAAGTGTCTTCTTTGCATGATTGTATGGCTGTCTATCCGCAGGACAACTCGAGAGTTAAATAAACTAAAGACTTGAAATTTCGCAAGCACCCTTCACGAAGCCTGTTACACGACACGAGGTGTGGTTATAATCAACGAATTTCGTTGGTTATAATAGATATAATAGGTAAGGTAATAATATTTAACCTTGTTTGGATATTATTATTTTTAAATTTACTATTTATAACCATAGAAATGTACTTCAGTACATTAAAAAATGAATACTGACCTTGTAACGATTCCTCTGCTTAATACACACAAATCCTACACAGAAAAACATTTAAAACTAAAACCGTTCAATATTTCAAACAGTCCTAGAGAAAAGTAATCTAGAAAGAAAAAAAGACTTCTCAATTATAGGAAATTCTACAGTTTAATTAAATAATATGGGGGTAGAGTTTTATTTAAATAATTGTAGTACCAGTGTAGAAACACTCCATAAAGCAGATTGTTTATTTTTTAAATATTTTGTTAATGTTTGGTTGCCTTTGATTTTCCTGTTATTGCTATTATATGACAATTTTGTCATTAAGAAGAGAAATAGCCTTTGATTAGATTTAAACTTAAATTTAAAAAAGTTTTGCTGCAAATACATAATTCAATTGCAAGAATAACATGGACGGATAAAAATATAATCCTTAAGTGCATTGTTTTAAAATGACTATTTAAATCCACTTTTTTATATGGAGATTCAAAATTTATTCTTTTTTTATCAGGGAGTTTGTATAATAAACTCACCCTATCCTTGGATTACGTATAATCTGATAGTTCTTTAGTTGCAAGAACACTACAGATTAAATTGTGTTTTATCATACTACTTTACCACATATGGTAGGTTACACAAGTTGCCGTTCGGACAGACTTGGTAACAAACTGGAAGAAGCAGACAGACGCTCTTGAGTTACTTGCTTTGCTAACGCTCAGGTATGTAATACATAATAATTTGCAATAATTATGATGTATGTTTCGCCTTGCCAATCATGGAGCTGACACTTGCAGTTCATAATGACTCTCATTATACCCAACTGATATATACAATATAAGTTAAATAAAGATAACGCTCTGTACCTGTACTGATATTACATACTGTTATATGGAAGCTTCAAAACAACTATTGAATATGTCCTTCTAGACTGAGGTAATCCGTTAAGTTTGGATGGCTTGTTTAGTTTGTAAATCCTAAAACAAGTGTAAAATCAAATTGAGTTAAACAATTTTTGTTTATGCCACGGCCATATCCATTATTCAATCTTATATTTCCATAACCCATATATAAATTATAAATGAGCATAAATACGGAAAGACAAAGTAAAATAAACTTGTTAGTAAAAAGTTAATAAATATAAAAAACAGTGGAAAAGCAGTGAAATTAAATATTTTGACTACATAATCCACTATGATAACCTCATACACACTTGCACGTTTTAGAGGAAACATCGACAAACCAATCCAGGATTACTGACGTAAGTACTGACAATTTTGTGTGTGTGTGTGTGTGTGTGTGTGTGTGTGTGTGTGTGTGTGTGTGTGTGTGTGTGTGTGTGTGTGTGTGTGTGTGTGTGTGTGTGTGTGTAAGCTCGGAATAATTATTATATACATTATCAATTTGTATGGAATATTTTTGCAAAACGCAAGAAGTAATCAATAATCTTATTTCAATGAGGGATTTTTATATTATGCGGCCTGATACCATATATGTTATTTCACTTTAGTTACTGTAAATAAAACCTATACTCACATACTCTTTACACATAATTCATTTCGTACAAAGATTTTCGACCTTTTACTTTAAGTACTACACTTAAGAAATTCTACACTTACATAAATATCTAATGGTCCGAACTATTATTGAACCAAAACCTTGAGGAAGCGGAAGGGTTCGAAGGAAGAATATAAACAGTTTTTCTGTCCCAAATAATGCTGTCACAAACAGACTGAATGTTTTTACTCCAACGTCGTGCCACCGTAAAGTTGAAAAAGATCACGGAGTAGAATAAGAATTAACGGTTTAATTTAAGAGGTAATTTCAATTTACAACATGACAATAATCTAAAGGCTCTCAGAATTACCATGGGTGATTGTAATAAGCCAATATTGTCTAGATTCGCTGTAACTTAACTTTGCTTTGCGCCAATATAAATCTTGGAATTTTTAATGGCTAACGAACTCTAAAATTTTAATGGTCCTGTTATGACTGGAGAAAATTTAAATAATTTTCAGAAAATCCCAGAAAATAATCATAAATGATTTTAGTATACAGATTTCTACGAATCTAACAATCGGTTTCATTAGTCAAGTGAAGATATATATGTAAATACATGAATTTGTGATTAAACCGTTTTAAACTCTTAAAGTGAATGCTTTAGTGTTTCTTTATTGAAAACTAACAAGTTTGACATAATTTTGATAGGGGATTCAAGAGTTTATTTTTCCATCTATGTTTATAAAGTTTTCAGATAGCAATCTACTAAACATAAACGGTTATGGTTAAAGCAATATAATTTTGTTGTCTTGTTAATAAGTAACTAGGTGCTAAGAATATATTCTATAAATTCCAAAATGGAATACAACTAAAACTTGTTATCTTGAATTCGATAACAAGTTTCTAATAAGCTCTTAGATATCAATGGATGTAATTTAATACAATAAAAACTCAATTATCTGTACTTTATTTATTGAATGGGATCTTAAATCAATTAAGGTCGTGTTCCAATACTTCTGAACTGTTTCGCATAAATATAAATTTATAACCAATGTAGACTAGCACAATAGCGTAATTCCTTAAATTGTAAAAATGAATTTCTCTAGTGATTTTTTTATCTGACTCTAACACAATATCTTTCAACAATACCCAAAATATCCTGCCTATTATGTGTTATATGTACTACTTTTTATTTCTATAACTTATGTGAAATTTAACATTAGTATAAAGTATCTTATATGTACATTACTTTGTTGTCGAATTATTATAGTTTTACGCTACCATCTACATTCTTGTGTTGAAGAAAATATTACTCTGAGAAATGATTTAGTTCATTTGTTTGTTTTTTTTATTGAGCAATGTTATTTTTATAACTGCTTAGGTTTCTTTGATGAATAAATCAAAGATTATTTATGATTTAATGATCAATGATTTATTTTCTCAATATTTAAATTTAATCTAACGAATGTTACGTGGTTGGTCGCATTCTTCAATTTTAACACATTTAAAGTTTAAAATGCCTATGTTTAAACTGTGTGTTGGGAAAAGTTAGTAAGAGGAACACATTTTACTTGTAAATGCCCAAGAAAGTTGTAACAGGAGGTAACCATTCAAAAAAGTGCATTTTATAAGCTCGAGTAACTAAATCTGAGATATAGATCTCACACAAAGGTGTTGTAGAGTTATTAAAGAGTAGACATAGTTGTCGCCTAATATTATGATTTTACTTGCTTAGGGATTAGTTTGAGAACGTTGTATACTGTGGGATGAAACATTACTGCCAGAAGTACGGAGACAATTGTTATTATAGCGGGGATAAATAATTACAGCAATAAGAACGTCCATAAATAGCCAAGACGTGTAATGTAGAAGTGTGCGCACTTAGCTAAGTAAGGCACATGTCTTAGTAGTCGTTTCCGATAATTATAGAGACGTTTAAGCAAATGCCAACATAATAAAACCATTGCAGGAAGATTTCATTTCTAATGGCCTATTTAAACGGTATCACATGGCGAGACAAATCGTTGACAGAAAATTACTTTACAAGAAGCAAACCACTTAGCGAGGGTGGAGGGGGTAGGTCCGCCCCCCGGCACGTGAGGATCCATTGCGAGGCCCCGCCCCCCGCGCATGCGCACAACTCCTGTACGCGCACCCGCAATCCCAGTCCGCCGCTACCGCTATCAGTCGCGTCCAGATAGCAAGCCGTGTCTCTCACCCCTCGTACAGACTCCTGATAAGCCTTATCACATCTATCAGTGCGCCACAGCCGCGTCTGTGTAGGGACTTTCTCCACTGGAGTCGTCTACAGTTTTCAAGGTATTTCATTAACAATCGTTATTTTATTAATTTAACGTAAGTTATATTTTTATTATTGTTAGTTGTAGAAGATAGACTACTTGCAGTTCGTTGTGTAGGTCAGGCAACTTGAACGAGAACAAGGTTTCTTAATAATAATAATAATAAGTACGATACATATATTTGTTCTAACTAATAATTAGTTAACCTTTAATGCCTAGTGTAGGCTACGGTTTGAAGTTTACATATTATTAATATTTCAGTCTATGAAATCTTAATTATTTTATCATGGCGATTACTGAATCATAGAAGCCTTCGTTATTTTTTTATATTTGAAAACTATGTATTTCATCGTAATAATCCATTCGTTCAGGAGTTGGATAGTAAAATAACAGTTTATAAACTGTTATAACATCACACAACATATAACAATTAGAGATCAACTACTAACTGCCTACTGCAGATGTAGGTCTACATGTAATTAATGTTATATATAAGTTACTAGATGGATTCATTAGGATAATTTCATTTCAATATACTACATAATTAAATTAGAGGTTACATCAGAGATTACATTCTGTGTTATCACCTCACATGATATCTTTTTATCAAAACACAACAATGTCTATTAATTAGTTTTATCTCAATAATTTTTCTAGAAAGCTTTAGCAGCTTTATTCCAAACGATATTCTAGTTAACAAATAAAGTACCAAATCTGTATAGACCTAGTTAGTGCGTACCAAATTATGACTTAGACAGCAGTTTTAATTTTGCGTGAAATCTCTGCTTTTTGGTGTAGGGGCGGGCGGAAGGATGATCTGAGCTTAGATTACCTTGCAAGTGCAATTCAGGCCACATTATTGCCACTAGATTGATCTTCTAATATAATTATTGAATTAATATCAACTATTAATTAAACCATCAATCATACTTGAACGTTCCCCTAAAACTATAATAGGTCATAGATACTTCTACAAATACAAATTTTTTCAAATCGCATATTATATTTTATATTAATACTATAGAGAGGGGGAGGGAGTTTAAATGTCGAGCCCAAATTTGGAATTATTAACGAACGCTGTTTTTATTATATTACCATTTCACATAGTATTAATCAAAGAGCGTTCTTCTAAAAACACGTTTAACCTAAAAAGAGGCTAATTCTTGAAATACTTAAAGTAGTAACAAGTTTAAAACTATCATCAATAATCAGAATTGTCTAAAAGTATGATTATTGTCTACGTAGTTATATCGTCATATAGTTTTTAAATCCAAATAAACATTGTTTGTTCTTACTTTAATAATTCACATAACCTAATAGATATACTACTAAATAGGGCATACATGCATTACCAGTATAAATTATATACATTTAAAAATTATATTATTAAATGCTTTAATTTTTTTATTATTTAACATTTTCTCTCTCCAATAGTAAATAAGTTATGATATGAATGCTTTAATCAATACTGTATTTAAGTCTTAACTAATATACCTATCACTATGATTTCTTAAGCGGATATTTAGTTTATTATCTCTTCTGAAGAATTTATACTACAATCATATGAATAAAATATTATAATGTGTCATTTCATTAAAATTAAAGTGATACTGTTAAGCTACAAAAGTATAGTTGATAATTAAGTTAGGATGAATATGATTTTAAAATATCAGCAATGAATGATTTGTATTCCCTTAGAAGCGTTGATAAGAGTAGTTTTTTTTTATAATAAAATATAACCGCTGTTTATCCAACAGATTCTACAACCCCAATCTATGAACGTTACAAGTATTGTTATATTTCAACATAATGTCAGAGTGCCTCACATCCAGCTGCTTATTGCGTACTCAGTGACATCAGTATGAATTTTACTACATGGAACACAGGGGCACCAGCGCTGCAGGGGCTGCACGGATAATATAGTTCGCTCATATATCCCGAATGTGGCGATGGGTGAGGATAAATCAATATTATCCAATCTTCATTGCCAACATTCTTTGTTCATCTCTTTCCAAACTCTTAGTTCCTTGTAAGATGCTGCCAATGCAGATACGACCAATGTGTGTGTGGTTGATCAGACCTGTATGCTGTACAGAAATCAGGTTCCTGAACCTGACTATTAATTTAATAGTTTTAACTAAGTAAAATGAACTGTTCAAATAATTACTCTAATAACTCTAATATGGTAGAATATCGCTCCGAAATAGCTTACACATAATCAGATTGAAAATCCATAATATTAGCTTTGATTTAGGCAAGAAAAATAAGACACCTTGACGCACAGTTTTAAACTCGCAATTAATTATTTAATCCTTGGTCCTATTCTCATATTTAGTGACGTGTATTTAAAAATTTTGATAATAGTTATATGTTTATTCAGATAGCATCTTGGTTGCTTTAAATTTTTTGCAATTTAGACGTGCACTTATGAATTATTTAAATATCATGAATTTTAATTTAGTTGCCTCAGACGTTTAACCCATCAAAATCAAAATTGCATAACAACATTTAAGTATAAAATATTGCAATGCTGGAGGACAGACACAATCAGACATATCTTGTTACGGTTATAAGTCCGAATATTAATTATTTCTTGTTGTTATAACTTTTAATAATTCGTTACATTGGCAGCAATAAGGAAACAAATGAGAACATTTATGAAAATGTTGAAGAAAGAACCGGCGAAAGTGCGCTGGTACCAACATTACTCACGTGTTTTAATTCACCTAATTTCCAAATCTGGAATAGGTGGGCTGACCAACTTGTGCAACTTCTCCATTTCTGAGCTCACCATCTTCCACGTTATGAAGTTCATAAGGTGGTTTCAAGTAATCGGTCACGACGGAACAACATTGTTCCTCTGGCACAATACTGCCCATAATGCTGGCTATCTCGATGTGTATTCGTGTCTGCAAAACATTCTACGCGTCTCTCTACAACGTAGAACAGAGTAACATTTATAATCACAACTAATTTTACACGGAACAATCACGTGTGCGATATAAGACAGATGATTCTTATTGACTCGCCAACTTTTATTTTAACGAAACTGGTTACATTCATGTAAAACTGACTTTTCAAAAATATTATTGAATATTTTTTTGCCTCTGAGGAATTAACATTGTTATAAGTTCAGTTAGGGTCCGATTATCTTCGTAGATAGGATCCGTCACAGCTCCGCTAGACCAGACGCATATCAATGGTACGAAGGCGGACGCGCTTATCAATTCAGTATAAACATCCCGCTACAGTGGTGACGTGCACTGTTGTACCTCTAGTGTCACTCTTCCACACACGTCTGGCATTGAGAGATAACTGTCAAGATTAATCAGCATTACACGATACATAGTACTACTATCGATATAGGGTATGGCATTTCCTCATATTATAAAAGATGATCAACCATAAAACTGTATAAACTCCGGTGTAGGACTCCTCGACCTGAGGTTTCCTTATTACACAATTGCTAACGCCGAGAGATGAGAAAAGAAGAATATAATGATATTGTCGCACGTCTGGTTTCAAAACTCTTATTATTCAATCAATAAACTGATGCAATGGAAGGACCGTTACTGATAAAACTTTGCTGAACTTTTGATCCCAAAACTATTACAGTTGTTCCTTGGACCAATTGAAAAAAGTTTAAAATCTCCAGAACCTTCCTACCAAGAGTTACCGCAAAGACGGACGTAAAGACAACGATATGGCTTTAAGAAGGACGTGTTGGAGCTTTTAAAAAGAAAGCTAACACGAATATTTGTTTTTATCATACTACATGACAGAATGTTTTTATAAATTAAGTAAATCTGAATCTGACAGTAATCCAGGGTAGAGGAGGTTATTTGGACATAGTTTTAATTTTTTGAATTAGAAATCCTAACACTTTTAATCGGTTCTAGAAGTACACAATGCATTGACATTGAAAAAATTTTAGATCGTCAGCTGAAAAAGAAAAACTGTTTAAGTTATTTGAGCGAAATGGGCAGAAAATATTCCCGGAGGTATGTTGAGAGGTATTTTTTTTTTTTAATTTCGGAACAAAAAAGGATCTTTAAACATTCTTATCTAATTAAAAATTTGTCACAATAAAACTTATCATCTCATATAAAAACGAAATACGTTGTACCGTCTGAAATACACTTATACAGAATGACAAAGATTGGAAATCGGAGATTGGATTGGTAGTGGCGATGGTTAATGGGTCTAAGACGTTGGACTTTGGATCAGACTTAGAGATAACGCAGGTTCGAATCCTGTATGTTACTGTCGAAAATTTTTATCAGTTCCATCGGCCTTGTACTATATCGACTCTCCCCTTTATTCAGTTTGACAGAATAAGGCCTAAACGGGAACCGGCCTCTCCTTAAAAAAAAAAAAAAAAAAAAAAAACTAAAATATGATATCTGCTAGTTGTGTGAGCTCTGAGTTTTGCCCCAGTAACAACTCGGCGGGGGCTGAGTACGTGTTGAGTACCCCTACGCAGTTCACACATCGGCCAACCAGTCGAATATACGTTTCTACAAGGGGGTTCCCCTCTGTATTGTACAAACGTAAAACATATTCAAGCAACTATTGTAATAAATAAATTAATAATTATAAGCGCAACTCTGTTATCATCATGCCAGAATACAATGTTTGGAATTTTATTCACTTAAACTAAGTGCAATTCTATCTTTTTGAGATTCTTCCAAAACCGAAACATATTCCACATTTTTCCAGTGACGGGAGACATCTATTTTGGCCCGGTGTCCGCAAGTGTCGCCAGCTGATTGTGATTGAGTTAGGCTGTTGTGGATCTAATAACCGGCCGAGTTGCACCAGTCCAGAGGTCGCGTGGATTCCAGATTGACCCCACTTAACCCCTTCATTGTGACCAACTTGGACCAACTGAAATAGCATTACTCAGCTTTGCTTTTATTTTTACAAACATGTCGTCTTTATTTGATTTGGTCGCCGCGCCGCGCCGCGCCGGGGAGACTCGGCAAACTGAGTTAGCCCAAACTTGACTTGGCTAACCTTCTTTGTGGATTTCGCTTCTTTCTTACCAATATTGTCACTCTAGAACTTCGGTCGTGGCTAGCATCTGTAACTCAGTTGGGAAACTGTGTTGTTGTAACGTCATTTGTGAGCTGTATAAGTGCATTTGAAAAATGCTTATTGGAGCTAGCGTTTTAGATTATGGGCAGATCGATTGTATCGCATACGTATAGTTAGGACCATATCTCAATTTTTAAGAAGTTATAAATTAAACCCTGAAGCTTGATGTTGTAAAAATCTTAACTGCCGAATTAAAATACGCATCATAAAATTGTTGTCGAAAATGTCCGTATTTTTTGTGTAAATGGGTAGGCTACATGGCATTGAATTCATTCATTAAATTTATATGGTATAACAATATTTATAGAAGACTGAATAAACTTTAGACAGCATTATTTCAAATTTTAAGGCTTACTTTGTTTTATATAGTAGTAAAAATTATGAAAACAAAAACATATTACAGAATTTCAAAAGAAAGGATATGTGTGTAATAAGTAATATGAGATTTACTCATTAATTGAAGGAAATTTTGACGTCATAATAAAATAAACGCCTTTACATAATTTATATACTTTTGCTACAAAAAACCTAGATATTTTACTTTCTGAATTCTAATTTGCCAAAGTAATGTATTTTTAATTGGGGTTCTAAATTGTTATTTTTTTTAAATTGTATAGAGTTCATTTATTTATGTTGTGTAAAGAAATTTTAATATTAATTTGTGTAACTGCCAGCAGTTTAGTTTAGTTTGTTATGTAAAGTTCATATTAAGAGTACATTAATTTTAGTTAGGATAGCTGTTTTGGGAATAATTGAAGGTTTTGTACTTTGTTTGTGCTATATCATGTCCTGTAGCTGTCATATAAAATTGAAAATAAATAAATAAATAAAACTTATAAATATATTACGATTTCACTACATTTCCTTAATTTCGATAAAAAGCAGCCATTCTGTTCTAAATTTAATAGCAGAAAGCTGGAATAAGATTTTGGTGACAGATGAGTGCTAGTTGCCTGACAGTTGGCTGAAGCCGAGGCTGTACCGCGCACAGAGAGCGATATATTCAGCCCGGCTAGTAGAACCCCCGATACCCGGCCTTAATTGTCCTTGATTAAATCTTCTACACTTATTAACTGGATGATTAGACTATTACTAGCGAGTCTCCGGCCGGCCGAGCTCCACACCGCACAAACCTATTCTCTCCGACACCAACAAACTGATCTAGCGGCCTCCGCCTCCGCCCTGCATCCGCTGGGTAGGCCTGCGAAGATGCGGCCCTGTTATGTACAGTCTTAACCATCGAGGTTGAGAGTGATGCTCCGTTCTCAGCACGGTGAGCCTCTGAGGTTGTGACCATAGGGGCGAAAAATCTGACAAAGTCCTAAGATGGTTCACAGAATTCATTCGCTCTGAGTACATAACCAGTTACTCTCGCTTTGCCTCTTTCCCTAGAAAGAGAGGATCCTCCCATCATGGATGAGTATGACGTTCATTGAAAGGCATATTACCAACGATCTACCAGTTATACCACTGAAAAAACGTTTACTAACAATATAAAAAGTCGAAAGTTGGGTTGCGCTGGGGTTGACCCACTGTGAACCGGCCTGCCCAATGTTGGCAGCGCGTCACTCTCAACACACAGTGAATCGGCTGTAGCTATATATGCAATCAAACCTTTATCACATCTTAATGAGCAAACAACATTGTGTGCAGTTGCGTGACTAGGGTAGAGGGGCAGCCCTCATTACAATCTTCTAGAAGGTTGGAGTGATTAGATTATTCTCGAATTTTAAGTAAAATGATGCCCCTTGAGATGTGGGTTTCTCCAAAAATTTTGGAGAACTATCTCGTCATCTAGGTAGTTGAAGTCAAACATTCTCAAGCAGATAGGAAAGACAGGATTTTTTTCTAATGGCAAAATAAAGGACTATCTCGCCATTAATATTGTCTAATGGATTTCTATTGCATCAATGTTTCACTATACAATATGTTCTATTTATAATCTGTTTTCCGTACAAAATAATTAACATAAATAAACTATTTGTGACGGAATGAACTTGTTGAATACAGGAGAAATATTAAACATATATAAAAAACCCATAACTAAACAAAAGGTTTCAATGTTAGTATTTTTTGTCTTGGTTGTATTTAAAAACGTTTGTTATGGTTCACCAAATTTGAATCTTTCCTCAAATTTCATCAAATATTTCTGAGAAGCAGACCGTCATAGGTAGGCTATATTTGATTCATAATTAATTATTGTTTAATACAAAACATGACCTTGTGAAAATATATACTACATTTAATTAAATATTATTTGTATTTTTGTATCAAATCTTGAATAATATTTTCTTAGCGAAAAATGAAGTTTATACGAGAAAGACGAGGTTTATTACTAACCTTCAAGAAATATTAATAAAGGTCACTTTTATTTGTATAATATACATATTTTGCTCTTGTTTTTAAACATCTTTACACTTCTAAGTGGCACACTCTAAGATAATTACTTTATATCCAATAACAAGATATATTTAATTGCTATTCTGACAAAATATCTTGTAAAGAAAAAATCATATAAAGTAAGCATTTAAAACATATTTTTATTCGTTCTTTTTCTAACAATTCAAATTAATTTACAAAATTATAACCTTATTATTTATATAATTTTAAAAACATTATAAGTTTGTATATTTTTATAATAGTTTTAATGTATTATAAAATAATAATTAGTTTTAAATAAAATAAGACTTTTATTAATAGGTAAATTCAATTTTAATATTAGGCATAGGCTATAAAAACCCCATAATTTAAAAGAGGTTTACAATGTTTTTGTCTTAGTACTCTTTGAAAACATTATTTAAGGTTTAAGAGTTTTCAATTGAAGATTTCTGAGAAGCAGACTATAACGACTTGGATAGTTGATATTAATATTCCAGAGTATTAATATTTAAATTATCAATAAGACATCCAAGACGATATAAAATATTTTTTGATTAGTAAGCTCCTAGTGAATATTCAGTACAATTTATTACTAAATTTGTTAACTATTAAATATTATCTGGTTTGTCTAAAATAAAAATCACAGTTCTAAATAAAAATAATGGATTTATTTTAAACTGGCAAATTAATAAGTTCAACGTTTCAGAATTTTTATCACTCTATTTTCCACAATGAATTGACAAACCTTTTAGTAAATTTAAAAATTCCTTTGGCAAGAAATAAAAATATTAATCAAATATATTAAACTAAAAATCAGAGCTTTCTTCTAAAATAAAATAATAAGGTTTTAAAATAAAAATCAAATACCACTGGGAAATAACTAAAATAAAAATGTTCACTTCTAAGTTCACTCAAAATTCAAAATAAAAATTTATACTTCTCTGTCCACTAGTCGAACCTTAACTTTCAAGTCTCTGCAATTCAGATTACAACTCTCTCAAACAATTATTAATGTTCAATTAATTTCCAATTAATAATTCACAATAAAACAGATCCAATTAAATATTAATAAATTACCAAATCTCAATTAAAGTTATTAACTAAGTTCAAATTTAATTCACTTTTCTTGCAAGTATGAAGCAAATGTAACTTGTATGATTCTATTATGCTCTATTGTTCTTCGAGAATAAGTTATTCAGATTGCTCTGTAGTTTCTATGAATTTAATTTTTTCCTATAAAAAAAGGCAACAAAATTAATTTAATATCAGATCAGGTAGACTATTTCAATAAAACGTACAATAAATTTGGTGTTTACCTCAAAATTCCTCGCGGAAAAACATTTAAGAAACACGGTGCACTGTAATCAACTTAATCACAAAATAACCAAAAGAAGGGCGAAAATTATGAGCGGGCGCTTAAATACTTCCCTTTCCAATCAACTTTGCAGGACATCCGCGGTGTTCTCTCATTGGTCCAGCTGTATCAAACCAGGAGAACAATACTCGCAACAAGACAAGTTCTAATCAATTCAAGGCAGTCAACCTGCCTTCCTAACAATTTAAAACTACCAGTACTAACTTGCCAAAGGATTAGATGTTCGTTTTTACCCTGACTTTTCACAATCTAATCTAAAATTAAATCCCAATATTTCGATCCTAAAATGTTCATTTAATCTAAGATTTAAAACAAAATCAATGTAGCTTTAAAAACGCTACACAGACCTTCATAATTATGTCTTATTCATAATCAAGTATAGTATAACACAAGAAAAGATAGAAATATATACTGCATATAATTAATCGTTATAATAACCTGGTCTCATCTTGAAAACGCATTTTTATTCGTTTAAATTTCCGACTTTCCGGATTAATTTACAAAGTTATATTCTTATTATTTATATAAATATTTTTCAAATTATTATGTTTGTATAATTTTATGAGTTTTTAAATTATTACAAAATAAAAAAATAGGTCAACGATGTCTACCTTTATACTGAACTAGTAATACTATTAGTAATTCTAAAAAATGAATCGAGAAGAGCAATATTTTTTAATAGCGAATAGTACATTAATCGTGATTATTATATATTATTAGTAGATTTATTTTCAGTTTATATTTTATATTACATTCAACCTTCAATATATCCCTTACAACATCGCGGATTTTTAATACAAAACACTTTATATTTCACTCTTAGTACGTCTTAAAGGAAACCTTATCATTTATTTGATTCAATATGAATGTTTAGCTCCAGTTCCCATTCCTCTTAGTGTATCATGTAAAATATGACCCTGTCACATACTTGACTCCTGGAATCTGAAGTAATGTTCTTCTGAAGAGATAAAAACTGTCGGCGACGAAGAAGCTCAAAATAATTCGAGATCGTTTTGAAATCAGAGTCACCCAGACAACAAAATATAGTGTAATCTGGGTGAAGAGGTATTCTCGTCGTCTCATCAGGTGCACAATTGAGTGAACTGCGATGTTTTAGAAATCTGACACTGCCACATACTTGACTCCTCGAATCTGGAGTCATGTTTGTCTGAAGAGATCCAAAAAAAGCCGGCGACGAAGAAGCTCAAATTGAATTCTACATCATAAACACCCAGACTAAAAGTTATAGAGTAATGTAGGAAAGGAAGATTTCACTTGGTTTCGTATTGCATGTTAACAGGCTCGTAACACACAAATTTAATAAGAAAACTAAGAAAAATATTTAACTTTAAGGAGAAGCGCTGAAAATGCCTAATACGTAATTTCACAGTTAATTTCCTTTTGGGTCAAGATATGGATGGTAATAGAACGCCATTATTATGAGTAGAAGTCAAAAACAACATTCGTTGAAAATGCAGGGACAAGGTAACTAGGTTTTTGTTTGTTATGCAATTTTCAGTTGTCACGAAATATTGCGAAACATAATGTACGGTGTGATTAATGAGAGGTTAATGACAGCAACCGGTTCTGTCTGGGACGATCGGAACTAGCGAAAGAGCATTAGAGTCGGAGTAGTTTTTGGCTAACAAGGCCATAAGTTAAACCGTGTTAAAACACGGCAGAGGATGTTAACGGCGAAGTTGGCTTTGAGTTAGAGACGGGAACGAGGGCGGAGCGGGATACGAGTAACCGAATACGACGTTAGGAGGTAAAACAGTTTCTCCATTAGGCGATGTTGGTTGTGCGCTACATGTGTAAACGCAAAGTTCCGTGAAAGCCAATTTGCCAACTTAGAAGACATATTCAATTAGAACAATTTGGCGGGAGTATGAGACGGTATCCATGGCAACCCTTAAGCCAATCAGCGGTGTGTTTACCTGCGCGCTATTGACTCGCTACAGATTCAATTTATACTGTAATTGCTCCCAAATATTTGCCCGCCATAATCGACCGGACGTAACCAAACACTATAGTGCGGAGTGGCGGCGCCGGCCAAAGCTATCTGGGAATTTTTACAGTTATTAAATAATTTGCTTTGGTATATTTCCATTAGCTGGGAGCCCGAGGGAGGTCGAGTAATCTGCGCTGTTTACCTTCAACCACTGCCGGAGAATCCAAAAATAATTGGTTTTCGCTCGTCATTATACGCGTAATTAGTCTTTCATCAAATGAATTAAATATTATTATAAGAGTAAATTTATTTATATTCGGTATAAATTGATATTGATTTTCATAATCCAGAGTGAAAATGAGTTGATCCATACACTATTTTCGAGTACTTTTTAAAAATGCGTAGGAATTCAAATTTGACAATTTAATTTTTTATATTTACTATAGTACAAGGCATATAATTATAAGCCTGGTTTGTGACAAATAAACTGTTGTTTAGTGCGCTTAGGCCTGGGATGATGAATTTAGAAGATTATCTTTTTGCGATAACATTAGTATTACAATTATTAATCTTGATAATTTTATATTATTAGTAAACAATGAAGCTAAACGGCCAGGCTGTCTCGTACTATAAATGTGTCAAGGGTAAGGAATCAGTATATATTATGATTTGGTTACCGCTTCTTCTTTTTCAGTATATATCACAAATAAATCGTACAATTTTTACGATCCATGCTCTCTCCTGAGCCATCCTCGAATCGCTCATATTCTGTTCAGACTCAGAATAGATCCCTTCACCACTACAAAACAATTTCCACGACTACTAGCTGAATGTCTACCCTGTCTACCTAGTCAGTAGTTAAGCCAAATATGTAATATTAAACTGTTGACCGACTGAACTACTGAATCTACGACTAAATAAGCGTCTTATCTTCAAGTTAAATAAGTTGTTAAACTAACCACGTAGAATAACACTGACAAAAAGGATTATGTTTAGATTATTTCAGCGATTTGACCGAATTGAAATGTATACTATCTCGGAGAGCGACTAAATGTTCAGTTGTCAGTACATTCGTTATTCAACTTTTTATTACGTGCAGCTTTTCAAATTTTGAAACTACTACGCTAAAATTGTACCGAGATTTGTCATGAGTATAACAAATGACCATATCAAGCGGTCATTGTAAAATATAAAGTATTAAAATCTCGATATAAAATTCCCCTGGTTTACCTCGTTTCTACATTATTTAATGAAAAGTTCTAATATATAACAAAGATTTTATATATATACAGTATATATAAAGTTACAATGGTACCCATATAAAATTTCAGTATGCGTTTAAACAGAGAATTAATTTTTACATAATATTGTATGAAACCCATATTACACGTAAGCCAGTGTGTTACTCATAATTGAAATATATAGTAGTCTATTTATGTCTAATCTAAGTATAGTACACTATCATGTATTGCTTTCAAAATAATCCAACCAAGTTTTGTGAAAGTGTGTTTGACACAGACCTGTCTTCATGTGACACGTTTGGTGAAATTCCCAACTTCCGAGGGATATACTATTTTCAGTCATTCTCAGTTAGGGTGTAGGTCTATATCTGAAATTTGTTTCTGCACCAAAGATCTAAATAGTGTTATTAAATTCAACATTACATTACAATATACATATTAAACAATACACCAAAGTTTATATTGTATGTGAATGACGGTGGGATAAATCCTCAAACTCCCCACAAATTTCTAAACGATAATATCTTTACGACATTTGAGTTTTTACAGATTACTTGGATTATTGTAAATTCGGGAACCAAGCCAATCAATAGTAATCATTTTTATCTTCAGCCTGGGCGTTAAGAAAACACGATTTCTTGTATTATAAGACAAAGAATAATACATTGTAATGGATGTCTACAGTTCTTTATTCGACACTTAATTCATTTTCAGATGTACTATATTCTCTTAATCATTATTGAATGTCATGACAATAGTTATGCAGGTGTCTAACATGCACTATTATGGTCTGTGTAGATCGCCGGGGACCACGGGCACGGACACGGCATGTTCTGTTACCACTGCCCGCCGTCACTACACCCCAGCTCGGCACCCCGCCTGCCGTCGCTGGACTACCCCTTCTCGTCCTCTCACCCCTGTGAGTACACTCTCAATGTCACAGAGCCAATTGAGCTGAAGCATTGCTTTTATTTGGCAGTTTGCCCGATAGGGGGTATACACTGTAGTAAGAGCCCACTGAACAAATGTTACAACAGTTACATTGGAAATTACAAGGGCAAACAATGGAATTCAAATCAAATCAAAATCAAATTTACAGTATTTTAAAATTTACAAACAAGCATAGTACACGTAATATGCATGAAATTAGTCCCACATGGGCCATAGAGGCTTGTGCGTGGTGACGAGTCTGTTTGTAGTTGCTGTGCACAGCGGTATTATAATAGTTATCATTAATAATAATAAACTATTTAATTATTTTTTTAAACAATAAAATTATTATATAAAATCTAAAATAATCTGTGTAATTTGTAGGCCACAGACAACATTAATTATGCCACAATACCCAGTAGCCTAATTATTTGGTATAACAAATAAGGTATGTTATTTGCTATATATAAATCATTAAATTTAACAAAATTAATTACTAACGATAATTAGGTTAAATTTGGGTTATTAGAGGTGTTTAAAACCATCGGAGAGGCGAAACGGCGCAAGACGGCATTGCAAAAATAGTAGAAAGTTTGTTACGTGTAATAAAGTTAATTAGTTCAGTAAATAATTGTGATCATATATATATTTAAATATATATATATATATATATATATATATATATATATATATATTATTCTAGTATATAGATGAGAGCAGCGACTCAGCGTGTTCAGCGCCCACATCTTATAGTGATTATTATAGATACGATTGAGAGAAGTTTTGTTGTATACTGTATTTTGAATCGTGAGAACTCAAGGAAATCCGCGATATCACTGACGTGAACTTTACACACTTTGCAAATATTGGATACCGAGGTTAGAAATATAGATTGAAAATTGAAAACATATACTTACAACGAACGGTGAATGTTAATATGTGCTCAATAATATACATATTTGAACCCCTACAGTTAGAACCGGAACGGGCAAAATCACAACAGGCCTCTAGTTTATTTACAAAGAAAAAAATCAAATCAGATCATTGAACATCCAAACGAGCTATTACAAATTACAGGCCAGCCGAGTTCTGGCTAAAACGTCCTGTTTATGGCACATCTTGTTTTTTCTCTAGTACCGAAACTTTGTATAAAGATACCAATGTTTGCTTGGTCACAGTATTGGATTTAAAATGCAGAACCTGGACTGGACAAAAATATGTAAAATAGAATTGATGGATAATTAGAAACATTTCTCTACGTCTTACTTTCATGAATCGGAAAATTTTGTGTTTACGGTAAAGGATCTATTTTTTGTCTCGTATGTCATGAATATAAGCGAATGAGTAATAATAATAATAATATTCTTTATTGCGTGAAACAATTAAAAATTGCATGGCATGCGTCAACGTAACTATATAAAGTAAATAAGTACATCAGATAAATGATGTTGGTCAAGGTAAATACATACAATGTAATATAATTCTTGTATGTATCAGAACCGGGGATTTCGTGGTTGTTGTTAATTTCAAAAATTTTCATCCCAGCGGCCCATCATGAACTCATCAGTTGAGTAAAATGCCTTTGACATAAGAAAATGTTTTAGTCGAGTTTTGAATTTTTTTGTTTCATTGAGTTGTTTGATGCCCTCAGGGAGCCTATTGATTAGTCTGACTCCAACTTGAGATGGTAAGTGTTCGAAAGCTGCCGTTCTGTGCTGTTCGACTCGAAAGGTATTCCTGCCTCTAGTCCCATATTGGTGGACATCCCTGCCCCGTACCAACTCGCATTTAAGTCGGCAGTACAAGGCCACCTCGAGAATATAGAGACAGGGAAGGGTCAGCAATCCAAGCTCCCTAAAGGCATATTTGCACAACTCTCTGGGGTTTAATTTTGAAAGAATTCTTACGGCTTTCTTTTGAGATCTGAAAACTCTTTCAAATCTGTACTTGGAACAGCTTCCCCACAATCTCAAGCCATATGTCAAATGTGGATGTATCAGACCGAAATAGGCCATTTTTAATACATCCACCGAACAAAATTTTGCAAGATTGCGCAGGACATAAATTCCCGAAGCAATCTTAGAGCATACGTTTTCAATGTGATCGTCCCATGTCAGCCCCCGATCAAGGTACATTCCAAGGAACTTAATGGAGTCTGTTTCTTCCAGAAGGAAATCGTCCACCATCACCGCGGGTCGGAGCTCTTGACCTTGTTGCCGAAGGCAAAAATGTATGACGTTTGATTTTGAACTGTTTGTTTTCAGATTGATTCTGGAGAAATATTCGAAGCATGAATTCAATTAAATGAATGACTCCATTTCAAGTTCGTTTTTTGATTTTGATCTGATGCAGAGAGTCGTATCGTCAGCATATTGAATCAATTTTCCATTCTGGATTGCAGAATTCAATCTGTTGACGTAAATTAGAAAAAGGGCTGGTCCTAATGTTGATCCCTGTGGGACACCGTAGGGCATTTTGACTTTGCCTGACAAGACACTCGCAATCTGCACGCACTGCTCTCTATCTTTTAAATAGGACGAGATCCAATCGTGCGGCAGTCCCCGAATACCACTTGACCACAACTGGTGCAACAGTGTTGCATGATGCACACAGTCAAAAGCTTTAGAGAGGTCGAGGAATATTAAGCACATGCTCTCGCCTCTCTAGGCCCTCGACAACATTGTAAATTAGATTCGTTACAGCATCGATTGTCGACTTGTTTTTCCTGAACCCAAATTGTTAGGAACATAGAATCTCGTAACGATCAAGAAATTGCTCAAATTGTTTGAGAAAAGCTTTTTTGAAAATTTTGCTGAAAACTGGGAGTATAGAAATTGGACGATAGTTGCATGGAATGCAAGCATCGTCCTTTTTGAAAATTGGTATAACTTTAGCAATCTTCAATGCCGACGGGTGATTGGGTGAAGATTGATCAGTCGGGTGGTTGGAGTCAAGAGGTATTTGAAGCACCCCCTGAGCAACCACACAGACATGCCATTGGTGTCACTGGATTTTTTCGGTCTCAAATCCCGCACGATACGGGCCACCTCCACCTCACTCACAGGAATAAGAACGAGATCGGTCTCGTCAATGGATCATCGCGAGGGCTATCCGAAAATGAGTCGTCTGGTTCAGCCACAGTTGAAAAAATTTGTTAAATTCGCTTGTCACTTCAAACGGATCATCAATTATTTTATTTGTTGTTTTAAGTGTCGGAGTTGAAAATTTGGAAAATTTTTTTTGTTTTTGCTGTTTTTTATGTAGTAGGTAAAGTATAAGTATTTCCTATTAATGAATCAATATTTGTAAGTAATAAAATTGTTATTATTGCACTTTACTATTATTCAATCTATAAAGACTTAACGAGGACCCTTAAATACAAAAATAATTAACGGAAAATTTAAGAGACAGCAACGAGAATAAACAAGGATAATACGTTTATTTACTTTCTAAAAAATTCAATTTGAACATAGAACTGCTGTTAGAACGTTTCGTAAACCTCTAGAAATCCATTTAAAAAAGTGGGATTTTTAATTGTAATTTAAAATAATATTACAGGTATTTATTAAAAATAATAATCGAAATATTTATTGAAAATTAATTTTTATTGTGATAATATACCTTATTTGGTTTAAAAAATCGCATTTATATAAATCTTATATAATAAAAAATCGGAAAGTTATCATCCTATGTTCTGGAAGGAAATGCAAGCAGTTGCTATTGTAATGTCAGGAAGGAAATCTTGCCGCTGTGACAGCAGCAACTGCGCGCATTCGCCTCCAAATTGGGCTAACAAGCATTAATTAACCAATTGCGCCATTAACAAGTGTAATTATCAATTAGGCAAAGAGAAGGACAGCACAGCGCGGCGAGGCGCGGAACAGCGCTGCACGGTCCATGATTTGCGGTCCGAGTGAGTCATCTTGCCCGTATTGGACATTCACAAGAGTTAAGACAGCAGGTCGCGGAACGGCGCTCCACTGTCCATGATTTACTGTCCGAGTGAGTCATCTTGCCCGTATTGGACACTGACAAGAGTATGACAGCACAGCACGGCAAAGCGCGGAACGTCGCTGCACTGTCCATGACTTGCGGTCCGAGTGAGTCATCTTGTCCGTATTGGACACTGACAAGAGTAAGACAGCAGGGCGCGGCGAGGCGCGGAACGGCGCTACACGATCTACGATTTGCGGTCCGAGTGAGTCATCTTGTCCGTATTGGACACTGACAAGAGTATGACAGCACAGCGTGGCGAGGCGCGGAACGGCGCTACACGATCTACGATTTGCGGTCCGAGTGAGTCATCTTGTCCGTATTGGACACTGACAAGAGTATGACAGCACAGCGCGGCGAGGCGCGGAAGGGCGCTGCACGGTCTACGATTTGCGGTCCGAGTGAGTCATCTTGCCCGTATTGGACATTGACACGCCATCGTCATTGGCAATGGTCTCATTCAATTGCCAAGTTTAGTTAATTTGGATCGACCTCTCCCAGAATGACCGCTTGTCGAGAGTAAATCTCGAGGTTTATTGCGCAACTACAATAGTAATGATGAGTACTCTGTTACAATCAGAATGCTGAAGTTTTTAAATCAAAACAACCAATTCTCTGAATACCAATTCGGATTCAGAAAAGGAAAATCAACTACCGACGCTGTGGCGAATCTAGTTGAAATGGTTGTTGAGGGTATAGAAAATCGAAATGCCACCTTAGGTGTCTTTCTCGACCTATCTAAGGCATTCGATTGTGTTGACCACGAACATCTGCTCGACATTTTGGAAACACACGGCATCCGAGGCGTGCCACACTTGTGGCTTAGATCATTTCTAAGCGACAGAACTCAAGTTGTCCAAATCTCAAATCAACTTTCAAACAAAATCCGACTGGACTATGGGGTTCCTCAGGGATCTATTCTTAGCCCAATTCTGTTTCTGCTATATGTCAATGACATTGAGTCATCACTAATGCACGGAAAGGCCGTGCAGTATGCTGATGACACGACTCTCTTTTTCAGTGAAAAATCAACATCTCTCTTGGAAGAACGCTCTTTTGTTGATGTCAACAATTGCGTTCAACACTTCAACAGCCTCAATCTCCAAACAAAACACAACGAAGACAAATGTCATCAACTTTGCTCTTCGGCCTGTGGATTCTCGGTGTGGTCCTGCCACTATGTTGGCAGACTCCATACTAGAAGAGGTCTATAGTTCGAGATTCCTTGGAATACACCTTGATCGAGGGTTGACATGGAATAATCAAATTGATCACGTTTGCGCCAAAATATCCTCAGGAAATTTTGTTTTGAGGAATCTAGCCAAATATTGCCCCACTCAGGTACTGATGACGGCGTATTATGGCTTGATTTACCCCCACCTTACCTACGGAGTGGCATTGTGGGGTGCTTGTGCAAACAATCAGTTGATGAGGGTCTTCAGATTGCAAAAGCAAGCGATTCGAATAATCGCACATTTGAAATTCAGAGAGTCATGCAGAGAATCTTTCAAAAGTTTGCAGCTGTTGACCCTGCCGAGTCTCTACATTTTCGAAACAACACAGTATTGTATGTCAAAATGCGTCAAGACAAGTGGCCAAGACATACATTCATATGAGACCAGAGCCAGGGGAAACTACCGAACGCCTGCCATCACAAGCAGGAGTTCATTTCATCAACAAGCTGCCACACCGAATAAAAAATGCCCCAACGCCCAAGGCGTTCAAAATTCGTCTAAAACGCTTTTTAGCGACACAGGCATTTTATAATGTCGACGAGTATTTGGCAAAAAACTGGGAGACCAGCCAATAGGTATGTCGCCCCGTCGCTGGTGGTGGGATGATTGGCGAATAAAAGGAAATGAATGAAGGTGAAATTGTATGTTTGATTGAGGATTTTGATGTAGAACGGATGGAAAAATTTTAGTTACAATAACGTTATTTGACGCATGCTATACATGTTAACCATGTCTTGGCAATAAAGAAATTTGATTTGATTTGATTTGACAATGATCGATGTAATAATATAAATTACCAGCTTCTGATGTCGATACGACGTGATCAGTTTAATGGATCTGATCTAGACTCTGTCTTGGCTAGCAATTCGTAGCAAATTTTTTAAGGACAATTAAGAGAGTTTTGATGTTTGACGAGAGTCTAGAGCTATGAGGAGGCTCTGTCCTTAATGTTAACAAATCCAGTTTCTAGTGAAAAATTCAATCTGTTCTCCACCCAGAGACATCTTTAAAATGCTTTGCGTAGTACAAAAGCTTACGTTGGTCGGCAGATAATGCTAGGTAGTTTATACTTTCAAAATCTGACCTTCAAGTCTACCTCAAAAATCAAATTTCATAATGTCATATTTCATTTCTGATCCATATTTCCATTATAAGTGTGTGGATTATATGAGTAGCTCAGTGAGGATCAGCAGTTAAGCACAGCTCGAAAAATAAAATTCAAATACCCAAGATACAAAAGTTATTAATAGTTTTATAACCCAAATATATAGCAATAGATAACGTTATTAAATATTATAGCTTTTAGTTTAATTGATATAAATAATTCTGATGACCCTTTCCTTCTGGGATATAAGGATGGAGATCAGCAGCTTTGTTTGTATAAACTCTTTCTTTACTCTAAGACTGGAAGAATAAAATGTGGAATGGTCCTAACCCGCAAAAAACGTTTTGAGTGTTCCCCATGTACGCATCAAAATTAGAGAAAATCTTCCTCTCTGAACTATACGGAATGAGTTTCTAAATTGTAAGTTTAAAAGGGTTTAATTTTTTTAATAGTTTTTTTTTTTAACAAAATCATTTTTATACTTTGAGAAAAAATATTAATTACTTAAGAGTGAATTACGATGCTTTTATATCGAGATCCACTAAGATATCGACAAGAATACCTTGTTTGCAATCAGTTGTTTGTAATACTGTAATTGCGTTGACTGTATTCGCTGGCTGTGTTTATTCCAAGAAACACACAAAAGTGATACGAGTCGTCAGAAATTATTTTTTAGTCTTGTTATTTTACATTTTCATTTTTGTAGAAGAAGCACAAAATTAAGAAATAAGTTTAACATCTTACTTTAACTAATTATTTATCAAAATGTCTTATAATTTGTTCCAAAATGCAAAGCATGCTAATTTCACCTATTGAGGTTGTTAGTGAGTAAAAGAATTGGGTATGAGAGAGGGAGTATGTCAGACTTTATAGAGTTTGTAAGGGTTTAAAGTTGACGTCCATAGCTTATGGATGGTCGCTAAGGCACAGTTTAATTCTACAACCTTTGGTTTTAAAAGACGTTATTTCTATATCAGTGGCATTTTAATTGATTACATTAACAGTTTTTAAGGCAATAAAGTTCCCAACCCATTTTAAAAATTGTTATTAATCTCCCCGGAAATCGAACCCGTAACCTCTCGATAAAGAGTCGCAGTTTTACCCCGGTGCTATGCCGATGGCTTCTCTACCATTGGAAATTAAAGGTGGACATATCAAGGATTCAGGGTTGGTTCCGAAGATAGAGATATCCTGACCTCTCGATAAATAGTCGCAGTTTTACCCCGGTGCTATGCCGATGGCTTCTCTACCATTGGAAATTAAAGGTGGACATATCAAGGATTCAGGGTTGGTTCCGAAGATAGAGATATCCTTCCAATGATAAATAACCACATACATTACGAGAAGTATAATTCATTCATAAAGTGTATTCTTATTACTCTCTTATTATTCTTGCCTGTGGGAAAATTTGAGAAGCCGCGGGTAACAGCTAGTTTAAATGTTCGGCATTATGCGCCAATTACATCAGTGCTTCACACGATATGAGCTGTTTCCTTTATTATTAAAATATATCTCGGTAGATAAAATACAATAGTCAGTTCTGATTTTTATCGATTTACTGTAATTCAGTACATTTAGGCGGTCAGTGTGTGACACACATGTTAGGGCACATTCTTCAATATAGCGAAGTGTTGACGTTTGACCATTGACCCACGCGACAGTACGGCGCGGCAGGGAACTCAAGTAGGGTACTCACCCTCCTGTCAATTTGACGCTGATCCCACTGTCCATAATACAATCCTAATTTTCGCTAGTCCCATTAACATTATGCCAAGGCGAATTAGGCGGATTAGAGAGCCTTACAGCGGAGCAGCAGCGCAGCGCGGTCGGGCGAGCCGTCTGCCGCATCCCTCGGGACCGGACCCCGGTCCTCCTTTCCCTATGAAATCATAATTATTATTGGCCCCCTACCGAATTCAATACGCTCATCTAATTTGGCTTGTAACTCGCTTACGACGAGACTTAATGCCGTAATGGCCGCGGACGCTAATGGCCCGAGGATTTGTCGGCGAGGACCGCGAGAACTCGGGCCGCCTCCGTGCCGCGGACCGCGTGAAGGAGGTGGAAACAACAGGATTAGCGCAAACCACCAGTTATCGGTCTCGACCGTGTTTGTGTGTGTGTGTGTGTGTGTGTGTGTGTGTGTGTAATCGGCTTGCGATGTTTTTCTTACGGCCCGTCTTGTTTATTCATGCTGAGCTGGTTTGTTAGCGGTTAACTCGCGGGTTGCTCACGTTAAAGCCTGCGGACTGATAGGCTAAACTCGCTTTTAGTGGATATAATTTACGCGTCAATTCAATACAGCAGACGTAAACCTCGCGGCTTTAACGGTTCGGCAGTATAACTTTATTAAGCCTCGGTGCTCTTTTTATCTTGTTAGCTTATGGTTGGCGTGAATACTTATTTTTTATGTTCCTACGTTATATGTACGCTGTAACTGCGGATTAAGAATGCAATGCTCAATATTTTTTTGAGATCGCTGTACGCGGTTTTAACGTTAAAATTTATTTTTAAAATCAATAGGGTTTATCGGTTCTAATATAAAAACAAACGGTGACAAAGAAAAGAAATCGTATTGTTTCTTCATTTCAGAAGCTACCATTAATGTATTAGTGACAGTAGGCCTTATCTTTACATTCACAATGCCACACGGTCGCTCTGTGATCATCCCCGATCGCTCCTGGTCACCGCATGTCACGGGGAAGGGCGGAAAGCCGGCCGGGATGAAGGGTGAAGGGAACGAGAGGTAAGAATGGGTCGGAAGCGACAGGACTATTAGCGTTATTGAGCTGCGGTCTGAGCGACTCAGCACAAAGTGATTGGCCTAACATCACCTGGAAGTGTCATCAGGTGTGACAATGATGCCAGTAATCCCCCAACCCCACCCCAACCCCTGCCCATCACTCCCTCATTAGATTAACACTGGCTACTTTGTCTTGTGGAGGAGGACCTCGTCCGACATTGCTCAGCGTGAACTATTAGCGAAAGTCATACCTCATAACTAAAATGTGGTTAAACAATCAAGCTATAAAACACACAATGTTTTAAAACTTTTATTCTCCAGCGTGCCTTTATGTCGAATAGACTTAAGAATATTTCATCTTGGATGAGGCCATGGAGTAATTCTCACAATCAAGGTGTGCCAAATTGGATACAAACAGAAGATTTTAAAAACAGTCACTTTGGCGTACTATTCTTGTGAATTTTCAGTGACCCTGTAACAACATGAAAAGCAGTTAATTGGGAGAAGATCAAGGGAAGAACACCGGAAGCAGAAAGTTGGCTGGGATGATGAAGTTTTAATCGAATAAGCCGAAGCGAAGCGAGTGTTGGAATGATCACACCACCACACTTGGCAGGAAATTGAAGAGCTTGGCTCGACCCGACGTGAGACAAAGTAATTTGAACCTTGCAAACCTTTTAATTACCGGAGATTTCGTTTGCGGCTCCCTCCGTTAGCGGGGATTAAAAACGGCATCGGCATAAACCTCGTCCTTCCCCCGGTTATCTTCTACACCCTCCTTACTCGCTGTTCGTCTGAGCCTCGATACATTCGTACAGCGCAGAGTGGTAAAAATACTGATCTGATACATGCGTTGCAGCTGTCATTTTTTTAAGCACAATGCGCGTTTTTAAGATTTAAAAGGTCCAGAGTTCTTCACTTAGTAGCGTATAGACACGAACATACAAGTGACAGCGGGAAACAGCCCTCAAGGAGGGTGCAAGGGATCTTGGATATTTGAGACGACCGAACCCCTACAGTAAAAGCTTTTACATCCACACAGATTTGTGAAGTTCTGTCGTTGGGGAACTCTCAAATCTCGTTTAAATAATTTAAAACTGAGCTCAATCGAAAATATCAGTAACAAATACAACTATAAAGAAAGCTTTACATATGATTGTTTTAAAGTTTTGAATTTTACAGGCCGGTAAGGGCAAAACGTGGAATAAACGATACGTGAAAATCTGACGATGCAATCGGGAAGTTGTAAATATGACTTCTATATTCATGCATTGCAGCCACATGACTCATGAGCCAACATGACTTATTGGGTATTTAAAAGATATTCTATCATACAATTTAACAAAAGTTTTATTAATTTGGAAAAATAGTTTTATTCTATTAATGTAGGAAAGTTTTAAGACGTCTTACTGTGTTTTGTGTGTTTTTTTTAATGGAACCAGTTATGAGGGTTACACATACAGTAATTATTCAGGGCTAAAATTAAATTAGCCTTATCTTTAAATAAAATACATGTTTATACTTTTGTAATCTTTGGACAGTGTAAGATTAATGTCTGAATACAAAAATCGTGTTTCAACTCCTTTTATACGGATATGATGGACACCAATTGGTCCTGAATTCTTTGCTTTTACTGGTTTGGAATTATACAGTTTTAACAGCAATAAATATTATTACCAAAATTACCTTTAAATATTGTTAGTAGTTTTATTTAGGAATGACATGAAATATCGTTCCCCTTATCCTTTTTATCTTTTATCTTAATTACCTGAACACTTACTGATTTGAGTACAATGTAACAATCAAAGTGTGATTAAACTTACCTACTAAGTATTTACCGATTCACGTATGAGGTACAGGTTAGGTGTTTGTACTCCTCGTCTCAGCTCTGTGGAAAAGTGCTGCAGAACCACGCAGTTAGGCTTAATGCAAAACTCAAGAGGGGAAGCTCTTGCAGAAACTTGTTTAACCATTTGTAAATCTTGACGTTTCCCTGTTTATATCTTTAAGAAACCTTTGTTTTAACAATTTAAAAGCAAACACACACAAACAATAGTAAGTCCAGAAGTGCATGGGTGTGTGGGGGTTTTAACAAGAGCTGATATAAACTTGAAACAGATCCTCACCAATCAGTTCTAGCTGGAAACTTGCCTCAAAATGCGGAGGCTACATAAAAAAAACCAAATTTTTTAAAACAGGAAAGTAGAACTACGTGGTTCCATGACTAAATTAACATCATTGTTACTTTGTAAAGGTGTTTACTTAATTGGGAAGTTCTAGCCGCTATTTAAGATGTGTGTTTTATACGTAAATCTGTTATATTCTAATATAATGGTCTTTGCATTGTTAGATGGTTTTTTTTAGTTTTAATTTTATATATTTTATTTTATTTCATGTAATTAACGTGTTTTGGGATCCATGCCAGTAAAGGGATCTTAATTTTTTGACTCAGACTTTGTAAAAGCGACGTGGATATTGTTGCACATATTATGCGTTATGTCCAACAATATGTTGTCTTCCTCTAATGTTGTTCCTCTAATTAAATTTATGCCAATGGCATCTACACATTATTTATAGAAAACCATTGTAATGATAGAACACGGTCTATTGAAAATATACAAATTGAGGGGGAAGTTAGGCTCCTACGCGGTACCGATAACGGCAAGGGTACAATTATTCCCTGTAGAGTAATTAGCAAGATCAACCCTTCCGGCGCGTAGAGTGAGAGCGAAGCGAGTGACGAGGTATCAAGTGTGGGGACAGCTGTACAGTGTACAGCGCCCTGCCCGACCCTCATAGACAGATAATAGCGGCAGATTATACAATTATTTTTAAAAGCTTAAACATTGAATTTTTATGACGGAGGAAATTAAATTCCGCGCCCCGACAATGCAGCGGGCTTAAACCGAGCGCGCTCGCGGAAATTGCGGCCTTAATTTTTAAATTGAATATGTTATTAAAGTAAAAATGGTGTTTTTGACAAGCGAGCGCTGTTTTGTACTATTTTCGGGCGAGCTTTTTAATTAAAAACGCGGATTAGGAAAACAACGAACCGGCAATTAACTGGCAAGTACGCCCGCAGGATTTAATCATTGTTTCTGCGAAAAAACAGAACGAGCGCAATGTTGGCCGGAATTGTGTTTGCGGACCGCACCAATCAGCGGGATAGCCTGAGCCGGACACCACACATGTAGCCTCGGTGTCGATATCCTCCGCCACACATATCAATATAAATATAGCACATATGTATATCTGCACATGTTAACACAATCTTAATAATGTTTACAAAATCTTAAAATGGTACACTGGGTTCAGATAAACGGGACACTTAAATGGTTCATCTATGCAATATTCATATAACGGCAGAAAATTACTAGTCACATATATGAAAAATCTCATCTTTATTATACATATACTAAATATATTAATTATTTATATTTATTATTTTATTCTTCTTCATGTTCAATAATCATAAAAATTTCAAAAATCAAATTTTAAAAAACATTTCAGGTTGTCTAGTTATAGATTATTTAGATTTTCACCTGAGAAAGAGATCAGATTGTAGATTTCGAAACGTAGTGTTAGTGTTACTGATTTTTTGTATCACCAAACCTACTTCAATAAATTTCATTTATAGAATACTTTTAATCCTTGATTTATTATTTTTTTATTTTGGCCTGCAATTTTAAAACCACTACATTAGCTATTAATAATTTAAAATAAAAATTGCTTTATTGTTCCTTACAAAATAAACAAATTAGGAAAAAATTATCTTACATGGTACCTACTTAATTTCGTTTAAGGTTCAACTCAGAATATGATGTTTTGAAGGACAAATCACTTGTTTAGCACGACACGATAACAGTATGAGACTGCAAGACGTTATAATGCTGGAAACACAAAATATTATGTGCAAAATTCACTCATGCTGGAAATTCTATGTTTGCCCAAGAGCGATGTTCGTGAATGTCACTTTGTACTAGAAGTGCCTTTAAATTATGTTCCTCTGTTTCGCGAAAAACGATCGATTTTGTGAACAAAAGTGCGCTTTTAACCCTAGGAGATTTATTCATGGTGTTATGCTTCTAGAAATTATGCAATTAGTCACTAAGCAAAACGGAAGTTGTAAACTCTTTCTCAAAGTTTGAGTGCGTTCCTTGACATCTGAGTGGACAGTTTCTCAGCTTTCCCCAAGTCCTCCGAGTTCTAATCCCCGGCTAACACGGCATTTCACACATGCATAAATAATTATTAGAGTCATGTATGAAGCAATGTGATAAACGGCTCAGAGCTAGACCTTCAGAAAGTACAAATAAGTATCAGAATATCATAACAATGATCATTTTCATAAACTTTCCTTCAGGTTACCTTCCTTTAAAAATGATTATTTATTTAGTTTAATGCTCTCATATAACTAAAAGTCAGGATCTAAGTGGTTTATCTGTTACAGATACGAGCTACTCCTACCACCCGGCTATCCATGATGACTCGTTCGTACGCCGTAAGCAGAGACGTAACCGCACAACATTCACTCTGCAACAGGTGAGGGCACTGGACTTGTGTCAATCAAGGGGTTGTGTGAAAGTGGAAATATTAAAATATGTGTCAAGGGTGAAAATTGTTTGGCTAAGCTCATAGTTAAATAGTAAACTTTCAACAGTCACAGCATTCGCTGCGGGGTCTGTCTCTAAATGTACGAGTAGGTGCCATGTGTTTTTGGAAGCTTTCTAAAACCATAAAATTGATCATGAACAAGCAAGAATTAAAAAATATTATAGACAATTTAGAAACAGAATATACTTTTAAATGAAAGTTTTCATACAAAGGTCGGTTTATTCTTGTAAGCATATGTATTACGTATACGCAATTTTCATTAAAAAAATTAATTAGTTACCTTATGCAAGTTGAATTCATTGTAAATTGTATTTGACTTGCAGGAATGCAATATGACTTTAATGTTGTACTAGAATAATTTAGTTTAACTAATTATTTTTAGTGTAAGTTAACTATAAAAGTAATAACTTCTTTATTGCATGAAACACTTACAATTGTGATGCAAAAGTCAATCGTTATATATTTATAACCTAACCATCCACACACACTTTTACACATTCAGAAATACTTTTTTACAGTCATACCACCATTCACACTCGTAACACCAGAATGTTGCAACAATATTTCAATATATTAAAGAATATACATTCATGTTTAATACATTTCACATCTTGCTCCCTTTGACAGAATATCCCATTACAAATTTAGAAGTAAACACAATATCAGACAAATCTAGTAGTTTTTGCTACACTGACTAAAAATATGGAAGCAATGTGTATGGGATAGCAGAATGGAACAGATTTTTGTTCTCGTGATGGGAATCATAGCATATTTTTGTCTTATCAGTGTATATTTTGGATAAGTTTGGATTAATCAAATATAATCAATGAGATTTGGATGATCAGAGCATTAAAACAAATTTACCAACTACTAAAATGTTACTGTTTGACAGCTTGAGGAGCTGGAGACGGCGTTCGCCCAGACTCACTACCCTGATGTGTTCACCAGGGAAGACCTGGCCATGAAGATCAACCTTACAGAGGCTAGAGTGCAGGTGAGCTCCAGTCCTCAAATATCATAATTTATGGTCTTCTACTTTCTATCTTTGTTTTGATCTTCCTCAATTGGAAAGTTGATTCCATCACCTATTTCAAATGTTGGATATTGTGGTTAAATAGATTGAGAAGATGCGAACTGTAACAAAACAAGATTAAAGAAAACATTTTTATTATGTCAATAAAACAAATGACAGTATAAAATCATTTTAATATTCTTAGTTTTAGGATTCTCATTTTTTGAATTACGGACATATTTGTTCCTGCAGAAGTAAAATCTTATGTCACTCAAATTCTTTTTTTTTAATTTGCAAGGAAGTGTAGTTAATTTACACAATAATTAACAATTTATTGGTCTTAACCGTAACGTAGAGGTGCGACTACGGCTCTCTGACCGGGAGGACACAGGTTCGATTCCCAGAAAAGTCAATAAAAATGATCAAGTCTGTTTGGACCGTTTTTTCCTTTAAACATTTGGCATCGTTTAGGTGAATGTCTGTTAATTTCCTTCCAATTTTTATTTTATTTATTTATTTTTAATTTCATGAAGAACCTTCTTTTCGTTTTATTATTTTTTATAAATATAGATTATTATTTTTGAATGTAAAACAGTAATGTAGACTATACTGTGGCTCTATTTTACACTAAAAGTATCGCTTATAAATTTATGATTAGGTGTAAGAGAGGAATTAATAGTCCTCACCTCGCCAATTGAATATGCTTTTCTTTGTGTTCAATAAAAAACATTTTTCATTTCAATTTCATTTCACCGTCTAGAAAAATTCCACTGGCGGTGAAAGAATTTAAGAAAAATTACTTCCTCGTACTGATATATTTGTTTTCTGCTATAGTATCTCTCAGTGAAGGTGGTCTTTGTAAAGTCCATTCCGAGTTCATGACCAACCTCTACAAGAGTTATAATATCTCTGAATTGTTTTACTTGTATCGCTTTGCAATAAAATACTTCATTGCATCAGTTAATAACATAAATGGATTTTTCAATACAAAAATAACTATAAAAATAGTTTTAGTTATTATATTATAGACATAAAAATTGATCAATGTGTTTTGGGCGATACACGAAACATATTAAACTTTTGATAAATAAGTGTCACAAATAATTACTGATATTAAACGAATTTAATTGGAATAAACGAAATAATAATTTCCTGTTCCGTACCCAAATAAACTGATACACGAAATATGTTCACGAAACTTAATTCCGCCGGTCATAAACACTAGTATCACAATCACCCCGAAAGGTCTAGTAATCACAATGATAAGGTGGTTTATAATTGATAAGCCAATGTCAGCAGGCAACCCCGAGAGCCCTGTACAGTAAGATACCATTACAGTTTGATCGTCCCCGATAATGCTATGCAATAAGGCTCATAATAGTATGCAATAAGGCTCCGTGGTCTGCCCTAATCGTATCGCAGGCCGTGCATTATTTAGTTATATCAAATCCGTAGCGTCCCGCGGGTACGACCCAAAGTATGGATGCAAATACGGGCAGCCGGGCCCCTGTGGCTTATGCGGTGATGGAGCCTGACTTGGGGTCGAGATCAATATATCGGGTAGGCTACTTGGTCTTTTACACCGCTCAGTAACATTTTAATGTGTTGTTAACAAAATTGTTACTATTTCGTTATTTATATGTTTATAATGAACTTAAGAGAGTGTTAACAACTATTTGACGATAAATTCCCTTGATTAAAATTTTGGCCTCAAAAATATATTTTAATTAAAAACTGTTGACATTTCTTATCACTTTTTGGAATATGTGTCTTGACTGATCTTTTATTCTTTGTTTGCAATGTTTTAATACATACCACATACATTTTCCATTACATTTGTAATAAGAAATCAGCTCTGTCTGCTCCAAACAAGAAATTAAAGTCTCCTTACAATCCAGCTGTAAATTTTTTAAAAAACCATCCAAAATAGTGAATATCGTGAATGTTAAAATAAATTTTTTTAAAACCTTGTCTGATTAGAAATTTGCGTTTTAACAGTTTCAAAATACTACTGTACACCAGATAGTAATAGAATGTACAAAAGTATATTAATTTATACAAGTTAAAACATATTTCATATTAAAGATGACATAATTTTAAGTTATATTAACACAATTTTAATAATGGTTATAGTATAGATCAACCGTATATGCGGGGTGATTTGTACAAATGAGGAGTGGAAAATTAATTTCACTCGCCAATAAAACTATTCATACAAATAGTATATTATTTTTAAATTTTAAAAACAAATTTTCTCACATTTGCATTACAAATTATAATATAAAAATCATCTAATATAAATGACACTAAAATACGTTTTTACTAATAACACAGTATATACAATAAGATTTTTTAAAATTACATTTTTTGTTTAAAGTAAATAATTTTACTTTCATAAGAACCGAGATTTACTTGATAGAAATAAATGAATATGAACATGCAAGTGCACCGGAAGATACAACTGCAGTGCTTACGGTTGAACTACGGATAAAATATACGTAAGTCGTTATTTGTATTGTGAATATAATATAATATAATAAAATAAAATACAATCAAGAAAAATTTCAAACGTTTGCTGAGAGCCGGCGAGAGTGGTGAGTGATAGAGAGCGCTCGTTTCTCAACCCGGTCCCATGGTGTAATGGTTAGCACTCTGGACTTTGAATCCAGCGATCCGAGTTCAAATCTCGGTGGGACCTCATCTTTTTGCACCTTCCAACGTTGTCGCTTACACTTTATAATCATTGTTAGATGTTTATACAGCTTGTTTTCAAACATTTTAGTGAGTTCCATATTTTTATATGTTAAATATTCAATATTATTGAAAAAGTAAGATTTATTTTATTATTAAGATTAATTATTTTTACTCGATTTGACTCAGCTTAAATTTTTGCTAACTAGTTTGTTTTGTTTAAATGTTAAACGTTTGACACAGTAGTAAATCATTAAGGATATCAAAAGTATACTGTACAAACAATGTACTTTAAAACCTCTCCAAAAATTTGAATAACAAATACATGTTTGCTTTATAATATTAATAATGTAATATGACTAACCTAAAAATCATTTTAAGCTGTGAGTAAATAAATTGTACAAATACAATTTTATATTTATAATTTATGTATGTATTATATTATTATGTATAATACAAATATTATATAAATATATAAAACATACACACACAATATCTATAATCTATTATATATGTATATATATATATATATATATATATACAATATATACATACTATATATATATATATATATATATATATATATATATATATATACACACACACACAATCCAATTTGCATTAAAAGATTTCTTAACTGCTATTGTCCACGTTCATTAGGTCCCGTTTTTAAATTTTTGCTTATTTTCAACTAAACAAGCCTATTTAACTGGTTTAACAGAAGAAAATTGTATAAAAAACTTTAGAGAAATAGACATCACACCATTTAATGATCACTTGAAACGGTTGTTTCATTTTAAAGTTATAAATTGTCTGTCAGCAATAAAAAAAAAAAAAAAAAAAAAAAAAAAAAAAAAAAAAAAAAAAAAAAAAAAACACACACACAAAGCATAGACAATATAGGCTAATACTTCGCGTTAAATTAATGCATTGATTGCTCAAAGGAGTATTCATTATGTATTGTTGTTTGGATATTCCATGTAAGGTTCTCCTGCGTACATTTTGTTTCTCAAAGAAATTTAATTTTTCAAAATGAAGAAGTTAAAAAATAATAGAAGGGAAATATGGTGGGGAGGAACATTCCCATAGCTACATTGTATGGACTAATATTTTGGAAATATCTTCCTAATGTGTGTCTTTTAATATTAGTATATTCAACTACTTTTTATGTAATATATATTGCATGAAATTGTTTGCAGGTTCTGAAAAGTTTTATGAAAGTACTTCCAGATGTAGTATTCCATATCAGATATACATATAATTATAATTTATTTCGATTGAAAATTATTAGGTATTCTAGTTATAAATACGTTTATCATACAAAATGATTAATTAATTAGGTCTACTCCTAAAAAACTACTTTTATAAATATTAAAATATAACAGATTTTACAAAATATTTTATACGTTTTTAAAACGTACACTACACAGCCTACTATGACCACATAGTAGACTTATAAGTAGTAAGTAGTATATAAGGTGTTTATTATAACATGAATTCAAATTAGATTAGATATACTTATTTAAAAATATACTTTGCACAAAGTGTAAACTAATTACATTATAAATAAAGTACATTTAAATCGTATCGAGTTGTGAGTTTCTATTCTTCACTCTATTTTTTTCATTTAGCAGTTAATTTTATCAGTTCTAAATAACAGGTGATGAAAACTGCATACTATCATGTTGATAAACACGTGAAAAATACATAAAACACTACTAATTGACATATATACGTCAGAAACTTATTCTAACTTTAAAATTATTAATTTTAAATGTTATACACCAGGTGTTTCAGACTACCCGGCCTCAATCTTCTGTGGTTCAACCGTTTGGTTTAAAACAATGCAATAAACTATAACCCTAAAATATCAAATAGCAAGATAGGTCACATGGAACACAATTTGAAAGGTCTTTGAACGCTGAACAATTTGGTTCAAAAACGTTTGCTTGTCCAAATCAAAGAGATTATTTTAGAAATTGTTTTAATTTTTCCCTTCTATTGTGATACTTTTGTATTTAAATTTGCGAGAGTATAAACGTTGTGTAGGAAAAAACACAAGATTAGCCTTTTTGCTAGGCTACCAAGCTACCATTTTTGCTAGTTTTTCTTATACCACCACAATTTTCAAATTTGAAAAACTTGTAGCCTCGTAGCCAAAAAATGTTGAATGAGAACATAGGTCATGTAGTATGTCAAATTAAAGGTAAGTAAAAACAAACTTTTCAAATTATAACCTTAATTTCTATCTTTTCTAGCTTACAAGTTATTTGAATAAATCGGTATCTCTATACGGTTCAAGCTTTCTGCTTAGTAATTTCAAATAACAGTTATGGAAATTACAATCAAATTCAGTGAAACATGTATGATGCAATTCATAAAAAAATCACTGTACTATAATATGCTCAAAAATCCTATAATCTGAATAGAGAGGTTGGTATTTACTCGAAATCCATTAGCCTACAGCGTCTTCGAATGTGTTTGTGCAAACCTTAAAACAGCTGATAAACAATGATACTTATACTACGATAACAAATGTTTTCTAACGTATGCAATCGTTGTATTACGTTATTGCCAACTGTAGCTTGTTGTCAGTTCCTTTGTTGTTTGTCTTAACATCAATATTATTTTCTACCTTTATCGATTTCTGATAACCGTGACTTAGAATGTGTTCCGTGTGGGATGCTCTGTGTACAAGCGTCCAGCACTTGTAACAGTTATGAAAACATTCTTCTAAACCATAAGAATATTAAAAGCTTCAGCATTCGTAAAATTAATTTCCAAACCAACTGCGTGTGCCTTATGTATCACAAGGGGACTAACAGTATAAAATGAAAAAAAAAGAACACTTGCATTTCTAAATTTATTCAATAAATAATATTCGTAATTAAGATAAGCAAATCATACAACAAACAAATGAGATTTATTAGGGTTACATATTATTGTCAAACTGTTCAACCACAGGTGATTACGGATATTCTAGAACGCTCTGTATAGATGTAGCTTAATCTTAGATATAACATCTGGCAATAGAACAGGATAGTAAAATAATAAATATATGATTTACTTGGCTGGAGAACAAACTAATAATTATTTTAGCATTAAAACACTTTCTGGTAAGAAATGAGAATGGCCATAGTGGCGCCGCTCGGCGGCGGAACTGCGAAACTGTTTCTAGTTCTAGGTGACACCATATTGTGCCATTAGTTATTGTATCCGTTTCAATGTATTTATTCTGTAAGAGCATAATTAGACGCTTCAACTTCAACATAATAGCGTTCAAAAATGTCTGGATGGTACGTTATTTATCAATGAGAATACCTGTAATGGCGCGGGCCTGCGGCGAAACGGCGAAGCTTCTAGTTCTACAGTAGATGGCACGACATTTTGTCATTTATGATTGATATATATTTCAGTGTATTTATTGTGCAAGAAGATTATGTATATACATTTCAACTTTTATAGTTTTCAAATAGTTTTTTATAGTTAAACATTTTTAATTATAATAAAAAATAGATTGTCATCAGCAAGTTTCTATGTAGGCTAAACTGATACAATTTTGTTCATGTTCGACAGGCAGAGAAAAATCACGTAATTAAAAAAAAAAAACATAAAGCAGTTTAATTTTTCGGGTTAAAATGTGGCTCCTTTTTTATTATTATTATTGTAAGGTATCGATACAAGTGGTTTATTTTAAACTCTCCACTTCTAAATCGATTGATTTTAAGTTTGTGATTCCTATTTAGGTTTAAATATTGAATAATTTCCGTGGCAGAGTTTTTTATCCCTCGCCATTGAGTAAGCCGGAGTGAACGACCGTAGCGCGGCGTGGCGGGTGTCTGGCCGACATTTACTCCAATCCAGTTATTCACGTTGCCGAAGAGTAAGACCGCACCGCCCCCAATGGAGTCCCCGTTCCCATGGAGACCGCACGCCAAGACTTGCGCCTTGCACTCCCCTCGACCGCTCATTAGTCGTAATGAAATCACTGTTGTCAATAGGACGTTTCGGTTCTGATGCCGGCCGATCGTCATCGTCAGGTCTAGTCGTCACCCGTCATCGTCATCGTCGTACCGTGCTCGTGCACTTTACCAAACCCGCTTATTTCCTGTTCACGACATTACGGGACCGAGTAAGCCGCTTAGACTTGCTGCTTAACACCTCACATCTTTCCTACACTTATATTCTTCGCTGTCAACTAAACCGTTAAGTGAAGAGTTGCTTAAGTTGCCTCATATTGGGTTTTAACACTGCGGAAAACTTTATTACGTCTCTCGATCATCCATAATTTTACTTATTAAACAATATATTTCTCAGATATGTTTCTATTTGAGTAGAGACAAACATGTGTAGGCGTAATACCATTGTTGTTGAAACAGTAGGAAGTAAACATTATTAATTATACATGAATAATAATTAATTAGTTAATATTGATCCCAACATTTATTTTGAAATTCCAATAAATATCACTCACTTTTTTGCAATAGTTTATAAGTGTGATTAGTCCACCGTAACAAACTATGTGTGCAAATTGCATTGAAGGAGGAGTTCTTATTGTACAACAAATTATCGCTATAGAAAATAAACAATTTTCCAATAATTTAAAACCAATTTCACGAGAAATTTCAACATCAAAGATACCACCGTCAGCATCCAGAATATGTTTATATCAAAATCCAGCAATAATACGTGTACGATACCGTACTGATGAAATTTTAAAGTAAACGTAAATAATAAAATGTTCCTCTCTTGTAATTAATGTTTTGATTTTGATTAAGTTTCGTTTTGTTTGACTCCTCTGTCTATAAACTCGGTTTTCAAAATGGATCAAAGCTTTCTCAATTTGTTAAATTCATGTTCCCTCAAGTTACAGTATCTGAAAGGTCAACATTTATTCACAGCTTCACCTACGAAGTGATATTATTCTTTGGAGTTTGTAAGAATATTTTTTCTTACAGATCCTCGAAAACCAAATCTTTGTCCTAAAATCTATGATTGTCTATCTTGTTCGAAGCAAACACATTCACCAGCGAGGTTCTTGAATCACTCCCAATCATGTTCTCATGGTAGAAGGGAGGCAGGTTTTCCAGGAAGGAAGGGATTTGGTAGATTCTGTGGAAGTAACAGTATGCATTCCTCCAAACCATTGCTTCGACTAGTTTCTTTTTATTTCCTTATTCTATAAGAAAAATTAGTTTGTCAACCAAGACAACATTTTTTATGAATGTATAAAGGTTATGATCATACTAGTATTACCTACCGAAAAGTATGTAATAAAATAACATATGCCAAATTACGTGTCAAAACGGCAATTTAAAGATTTGTCGCCTGCTGTAAAATAATGCAAACTATATTTTATCCCAAAATCGGGTTTAATAGCACACTGGTTTCAAATACTAATAACGTGAACTATAAATGTTTATACTTTGAAGCTTTTTTAATTCTCCAGAGCTAAAATAGGCTTTGCAAATCATTTATATCGAAAAATTAAAAATGTGCATATTTCACTGGTACGTTATATTTCATAATAAGTACGTAACTAAGATTGATATTTTCTATTGCATGGGGTAGTTTTATATGAATTGAGTACAGTGATTTGATATATGTTGCCGAATGTGACTGACTTTAAAATCTCAAGGATTAAAAGTTTTTCTCTTGTATTTGGTGTTCCATTGTGTAGTCACGGAGGTCTGAAAATGTTCCGACACCGTTGTAATAAGGTAGCCTCGGACAATAAGAAAGCCGACTTACACACGGAAGGACGCAGGATGACGTTGAATGAGCGAGTAGTGGAGTGAGTGGAGTGAGGAGAGAGCGGGGCCGTAGCCTCATCTAATTATCCCCAGATTGTGTGTACACTGCAGCCAGGCTGTAGTACGCGCTACGAGGGTCCTCACGCAAATTGTACAATGCGAGCCCACTAACAATACAAAGTCCGCTCTGCCGTTGTTACTCCACACCTTGGAGCGCTAGGGGGGAGGGAGGGGGGGCTTCAGCTCTCGACAATCACAAAAATACGACCTCCTTGTTTAGCCTTGTCTTGGCACATTTCGGCCGTTCGTCAGTATGCAGCTATACGTTTTTTGTTCAGTAAAAATAAAAATAGCTCAGCTCTTACAGTTGAGTAGGTAGGCCAAGAGTGTCCAAGGGCAGCTTTCCTTACAGCGGTACATTACTGGTGATTTTATTAGCATTCAAGTTCGCAGTTCACGAGAAACAGTTAAAACAGTTATTTAATGTCAATAATTCTTTGAAAAGCACTACACTTGTTGTCATTTATAAATGTACAATTGTATATAGTCACGCCAGTTGTGACAATTTACACACCGCAACGATTTTTATACTATGTAACTACTTGTTTCTTTAAAAATATAAGTATATTTCGATATGTTGTGAAGCGTTAACGTAATGAAAGGAAGAGTTAATACATTTCTATGTTATTCCACTTTTCAAATTAGTAAAATTTCTAAAAAAGCCATCTGTTTAACTTAGTTTTTAATATTATATTAAAATTATTATGCCCATTTGTTTATTTATTTGTTGGGAGTTATTTTGTACAATGTTAACGTGCTTAATTCCATGAAATGTTTAAAACCAATGGTAGCCCTAATATTTTGATTTTTATCTACTAAAACCTTAAATTTTGGGCTTAGTAAAATAATATTAAAATATACTATTTGCACAAATTCAAAGATTTGTATAAAACCAACATAGGGCTTCGTAAGCAGACTTTACGCTTAAGCGGTTAATTACGGAGAGTGCCATAACGTTCTAATCGTCTATGTTTAAATCAAAGTAGTTATACGAATTAAAAATGTTGACGTACTAATAAGAATTGATTCAAGTTAAAACTATAGATGTGATGAAAATGAAAACGTATTATGAGTGTCTTGCATTAGTGTGTCACGGGGTATAATATTTAATGTGTAAACAGGTTTTGAACATTTGTTTCGATTTTCACAAGTTCAACTAAATTTGTTAATAAAATGCTGAACATATTTTCACCACACCATCTGCCTAAATAACACATTCAGTGTACTAGGCAGACGTGTAAATTAATAGTCCTAGAACACATCATCTTGACCCTCAACTCTGTAATGAAAATTGAAACAAAGGCCTAAATTCGGTCTAATTATTTAATAAACCGAAACTGTTATGTCAACTGGGTGGTAATGAGAAAATTACCCCTATCACAACACGCTACCATATGTTGTAGTTGGAAGTAGCGACGTGCTGCGGCGGTTCCAGGAAACAGGAGGCTAACGTCACATTATGTCGTTATACTCATTAACCAATGTGACACCCACCGCCACATTTACTGACAATTGACAGCCAAGTGTACTGACGTCACTACCTCCTTCCAGTATGCACACTTCACAATTTTAATAATTACCGTCAGATATGTATTTTGTGAATTCTTAACTAATATCGTCTAGTGTAATCGTCTCGGCTATCCAAACCGTTCGTTCTCACCAAGAAGCAAAGAAATATTTAAAGGTTCACCCTTTCGTACGTTACAAGAAATGCTAAAAATTTAAAAAATACATAATATTTTAGTTCAAAATGCAAAGTATTTGTTTTTTTAAACTTTAGTATTTCATAAACCAAGTATGGAAACTATCTACGTTCTATTCTACTGTACGGGTTGTTAATTTCTAACGAACGTAGTCGAATAACTGAATTTTGAACACAAATGAAATCCTTATCACTAAATCTACACAAAATATAATAAAACAGATGTTTTTCGACGCCAAAGGAGGAATTAAAAAGGAAACAAGTTTGAGATTTGCACTTTCAGGTCATTAGGTTCAATGATAGAGAGAGCCTACAAACTCAACTTTGCTGTGATTGTATCGAGTTATTGGGATCTGTAGTTTTTTTATTGAACGTAAAAAGAATTAAAGGAAAGCATATTACATAATATACTGTATGCCAGGATGTTGTCAATATGAGCCGTGCTTGTGACATCTACAAGTTTAGACTTGCAAGGTTATGGACATTCTTATCTTGTCATCTCCCATAGGTAGCCTACATATTCATAGTCTGAAAAGAAGTCATTACATCTGCTATTCACATAGTGTTACGTTTTCCTATAGTGAAGAACAGTTGCTATTTAACCAAAGTCGAACTTAAAGTATCGTATTGAATAGATAGAATGGCGGCAGTGCCATAAGTCAGACCGCGGGTAGTGCGCATGCGCGTGCCTCGGTGATAAAGAGGTTTGTTTAATGAAAGTAATTAACAGAGCCGGCGCTAGAGGGCTCTCACCTCACTCAGGGCCTCCCCCCACAATTACTGTGCTGCGAGGAGACGGTCAGGCCCCCTATTGATGCAGAGCTCCAAAGAAGTCTAATTTTTTAATCAACTCGCGCCCCCGGTATAATTGAGGGAGACGTGTCACTCGGCCAATTCCTGGAAACAGATTATTAGGATCGTTTTTTGCGGGACGGTGCGACGTTACAAGATACGACCCTTCTCGTCTTTATTAAACAATGAGCCGGGAATTACATTTTTCCTGATTATTTTCCAATTTGAGAAGAGTATTCAAAGGGAATATCCTTTTATTAGCTCGTTATCTGCTTGACAACGAAGTGATGCATACTTTATTGCCAGGAGGATTTGAAGAAGTCGTTTACTAGATAATTATTTGAATTACATTTATTTTTCTTTTACTTTATCGGATGAGTGTTTCATAAATAAATTATTGCGTCTAGAGACGGCTTTGTATTTTATATTTATCACGTCGGAGTACACTTGTTTTGAAATATCTTATTTAATGTAAGTTTCAGGATACACCTACGCTTTATATATATATATATATATATATATATATATATATATATATATAGTATATATATATATATATATATATATATATATCTATATATATATATATATATATATATATATATATATATAGTATATATATATATATATATATGTATATATATATAAGGATTATTTATAGGCCTGTGGTATTAAAATTTTATCATACTAAAATCATTTTTTTAAATAAACCAAACCCTCTAGCAATATTTCATTTACTTACCTTCCCGATAATCGATCTCGTGATCTTACGTTTAGAGAGCCACGCATTATCCATACGCTATTATCCAGGTTATTAAGGTGTATTTTAAATAAATAATAAATTTAAATATCAAGTGATACCTTTTCTTAATAATATTTTCCAAGAAGTTTTATACTGAAGGAAACGCAAAAAGGACTGGATTGATTCAATAGTCCCTTACTGGGTTCAGAAGGAATAGATTTGAAAGGACATGATTTTGAAATGGGGAGAAACCTGTATATAATAGGATTTACCATAAGTAATGGTCCCAAGATAAACCCAAGAGGAAGCCCCGCTTAGGTAGTGCCTTGACCAATCACACCGCGGTTTACGGGTGAAGGGTACAGAGGGGGGGGGGTTGTGGTGAAGTGGTGGGGGAACGCCGTCTCAGTGCGGTGTCCGTTTCCTTCAGCCTGCTACAAGATATTTTTCAATTCCAATTTAATCTGACAGCTAATAGGCCCACAGCGAATGTCAATAATTTGTCTAGAGATCCCCGGCTGCGTCGGTTTACACAGGGGAGGGGATTTAAAATGCCCCGCGCAGCCCACCGGGCTCACCCTAACCGGAGTTTATAATCTTCGATAATATGTTAAGGGAAATGGCCACATCAATAACGCAATCGAACCCCTCCGTAATAGAGCCCTCTTTATGTTATCACATTTTACTTCCAAGTCGGTTCCGTCTTTATTTTATACTCTTCCCTTTACCTTTATCACCGACCATTGCGAGTTACCCGGCTCTAAAGCAAATACTCGATTTTATTGAGATTATCTTATATTTCGAGGCGAGCTTACAGTATATCTAGAAATATTTAAAAAGTTGTGACGCGACTTGTGACCTATAAATGTGAAAGTTTACTGTCACGTAGGAATAAAATGAAAACTTCTGTTATGCTTCCGGTTTTAATAATTCAAATTTAATTTGTGGATTAATATTTTAAGTCGCATGAAATTGAGGAGGTTTTTTTAATAATTGAGTCATTAACGAATTCCTACAGTTATATTTACTCGTATAATGAACAATGAAATCCAGTTCACTGATTCAATTGATAACTTTGTTATATTCAATTCAAGGATGGATTTATAGCATAGATACGTTGTCACAAAAATCATGTTATAAGACGTGATAAATTGGTCTTCAAATAAATTTTGAGCTAGAATTGGACTGACTGAGGTCATGTCGAATTACCGACCGCTTAAAGGAATTGAACGCAGCTGAGAAGTAGTTCCCCAGAGCCCCCCCCCTCCCCGCACTGTCAGAATCCGTCCAGGAAAGCAACAATGGGAGTTGAACTAAGTGGCAGTGAATAAATTGAATTGTGCGCGGAGTGAGAGAGCAAGCGGTGCTGTGTGGCGGCGCGGCGGAGTCCGGCAGGCGGGCAGAATAGTGTGGCGCATGAAACCTTCCTTACACATCTCCTCTCGCAAACTTACAGGAAACATAATCATTGTATATGAGGTCCACCTGAAAATGTTCAAAACACTTACAGTGTAAACTAACATTTAGACGAACTTTGTTGAATAAATAGAGTACTCGGTAAACGTTTTTTAATACTACATGTAAATTAAGTTATGGAATCAATAGAATGTGTATACAGTTGCATTAAAACAGATTCCATTAATCAACTGTAACTCAAAAATGTTTTTTCACAAAAAAATATTATTTATACATTTACATTAGATATTATTATCTATGTGAATATATTCCCGCATTGCTGTTACGTTACACTATTAAGTTAAGAAAACTGAAAACCGCCCTATGAAAGGTGAAGAAATACTGTAACAAAAACCTTGGAATTGTTGATGCTAAAGTATTTCTTCATCTGTAATTTGCCCACATGCTTATAATATCTTTCCAAAAAGGACACACTGCTTGTAAATTTGTGATGGATAGGAATGGATATTATATATGGATAAATTTAACTACAATGAAAGTCATAATATTCTTATATATCTAACTAAAACATATTATTAAAGTCTGTGTGCAGGGAGGAATCTTAAAATAATAATTTTGAATTATAATAACCTTTTGCGTTTAAAGAGTAATTTAACAGCAACTATGTAGGAAAAAAGCTAGCTCGATATTTAATTTATTGTTAAATTAAGACTGGCCTTAATATACTTTTACGTTAATATTACGTTCTAAAATGACATAAATACACAAATGAATACAAGAATCTCGCGGGTAGACTGTTAAGAAGTGGACTGACAATATTATAATTATCGTGTGTACATTATTCTCTCTTGATATTTTAAAGCAAATAAGAGTTAATTCTGTGAGCGATGTAATTACTCACATTCTCTGTACAGAGGATTAACCGCAATATAACTGGTAATTTTGTTTCAAATTCTCACAATTTGCTTAAACAACTTGTTTAACGCGTCTTACCTTTAGATGAGTGTTCACACGGCGTTGAACACAATTTACATAAAATAATGAAACCAATTAAGCCCAACGTTGTTTGCCGCTTTCAAAGGGAAATTCTATAATTACGAGATAACTCTTTTCGAAAAGTAATTTTATGAATGAACTTCGCTTGGCGAAATATAAATTTAGGAACTAATTAAAAACTTTGTTAAATTGGCTTAATGAATCTGCGCGGCTGTAAAAGTGTTCTCTTCCAGCAAATTGAATTCTAAATTTATATTCGTCTCATTATATGTTTGACGATAAAATTGTACTTATAATTACTTGAAACCGTCCTTTTATCACAATTAAAATTTACTTCGTAAATAAAAGGATCTTCTAAGATTTTAATTTACTGATGAGTGAAAATGTTTAATATTTTAATGGAGAAACATACTTTAAAGTTAAAAAGCAAACCAAAGGCATTGTAACCAATTATGTTTAATGTTTTAATTTTGATAAATTTGGTTATTAGTATTCCTTGTGTTATATTAACCTCAGCGTCAAGCTTTTACAAAAATATCAATCATTTCTTGCTAACTTAAACTTTAGCGGATGTGTGTTAAACACTGGTTATTTAGCGACAGACATTGTAGTCTAAATTGGATATATATATATATATATATATATATATATATATATATATATATATCAGACGTTTAGTTTTTTGTGACGTGATCTTCTTCGAAAAAATACATTCATATCGTCTTCATGCCACATAAGATCGACCAATAATCTTTTGTTCACATAGATTTGGTAACAGAACACCCAAAGTATCTCATTAAAATAAATTATTTCCACAACGTGGTCGCAGAAATATACTCTATCCTGCTGCAATATGGCCACATATAAGGCAAGTTTCTACACATGTAGAAAATTACCGCTTCTTAATTAAAATATAAATGTTCTTCAAAATATTATTATTTTCCTAACATTATCATGCTATTTTTTTATCTAATGGAAGATGTCATATTTTGGGCCATTAGGCCCGAATAGATTTCTGCCCTCCCAAAAAAATTTGAGTAACGAAACGAGAAGAAAAGTCAATACTGAGTGAGTATACCATATAAGTCCCTAAATTTTTGCTTTATTTGAAGAGACTTTTTCAAAGAAGCCTTAATAATTAGTTCAAAATAGTATTCCTGAATGTAATGTACCGTTAAAACTGGTAGGAAGTAATGTACTTTCTAGATTGCGACCCTTTTAGGTCACCGGACGTAGTGTCGGCCTAGTGAGGCTATTGGTGAATCCGCCGCTCATAGTACTGATGGTACCGTTGAGACTTCCTTTCAAATGCCAATGCTTATGGCGCAATAGTTAATGTAAATACATATATTTTGTATATGTACAATTCAAATATTGTATGGGAACATTTTTATTCAAAAATTTCTCATTGCCGCTTCTCGGCGTGCTCAGCCACACGAAATCCTTTCTTTATGAAGTTGATATAAAATCCAAGAATTGGATGAATACTGGACACTGAAACATAATTTTCTATTTTCTACTAATTAAGTTGATATTTTATACTAACAACTTGGTTGGCAAAAGAAGCCTGACGGTACACCCGCGCAGCGGACAGTTAAAGTGTAATGGGCGTGGAGCACTCTCACGGTGTCAAAGAGTAAATGAATTTTGGCGGCACCGATGGAGTCTTGGCTTGGCGCACCAGGTACCATCTATTATACAAACACACTTTTTCAATTCTCTTTGGTCGAGTCGCCACAGATTGAATTGCAAAGGGAAAAATGGCCAGGCCTTTGACGGGTGCATATTGATAAAGAACGGTCGTGCGCATCCATTAGATTTGTGGTGCAGTGGTGCGATACGGCGCGGCGCGGCACGGCGCGGCTGGACATAGCAAGTTAGGTGCAGAGTCCACCGTCATATCACATACACATACACGTCAGGGCACGCCGGTTATTGATTCATCAGTCTCCACAGTAGTGTTTTTACCTTCTGAAAACCTACCTACCGAATTGTTTTGTAAACCCGAAAGTTTATTTCAACTGTAAGCAGTGCAGGTAGACATACAAAACAATGTTTCGGAATAAGAAAAATTTACTTTTGCATTCTATCGTTGCACGATAATATGACATCTGATCGTCTCAGAGATTGAAATGGTTGAAATGTGCTTCTTTCAATGTTCCATACTTATTACTTGTGCTAATTGTATTATGAATAGAGCTATAGAAGGAAGATATATGAAATTCAATAGATATAGCAATGTCTGTTAGAGCTGCATTGTTGTAGGGATCAAAGATTACGTCATCAAAATTCAGCGTAAATGTAAGGTGAATTTTAAAAAGCCAAACGCTCTTCTTATCTATAATCAAGTCTCAATATCCAAATCTTTTCAACATCCTATTTTCGTATATCCTTTCCTGTCTAGGTTTCTTATTACACATTTTCTTCACGAAATCTTTCCCCGAATATGTTTTTTTCTTTGTCTTGTTCTATACAAGTCTTTCGGGCACCATTGTCATACATCTTTTTCTTGTGTCAGTTTTTTTTCCAGTTTTATTGCTGGCAGTGCTCAACAGTAGTAAAGTGTATGTATACATTTGGAAAAGATTTCAGGCAAAAAGCTACAATAACCCAGATATATAGATTTGGAATGTATTAACAGATTTTACTGTATTGGAACTGTTTTGAGAGTTATAATAAGGCAATTCTCTTATCAAGTCGGTGAAGTAGCTGTGTCAGTTATGGGGAAACTGAAAACTAAGTTCCTTATCTGTCAACTCCACTTTTATACCTTACAATGAGATTAGACTGAAACATAAGAACTGAAGCCTTACTTAAGTAATCGGAATTAGAACTCTTATGCTTTCATAATTTAATTTCTATACTCAAAGTTGTCGAAGTTTTATACTGATTTTCCGCACGCGACAGTAGGCTACTTTAACTATAGACCGTTTTGTAAAGTTAAAGTACTGCTGACTCAACTTTGATATGCTACAGCTCTATATTAAATGTCCTCAAACTTATATTAAGTATCTCAGTCAAAGATATGAGTAAAATTACATACACAGTAGAAGTATTTTTATCGACTAGATGTGTAGCTCGAAAAAATGTGTGATGCTTTCGAAATAGCATTTATAAAATGTGACCAATTTATTTTAAATCTGTCATACAATCATACATTAAAACGGCATTTTAGAGGTTCACCTTAGTGTCTGAAACGTATAATATACGAGTACGTCTCTTCACGTGCACGATATATGTGTTGCCAATTGAGAAATAAATTGAGAATAAATTGAAACCAGATCTAAGCTGGTCAAATCTCGATAAAATTAATCTAGACAACGAGACATTGACAACTAATTTTGTGTTAATTTGTATAACTGTATAAAAACAACTTTATGAAAGGTATATTTTTATTTTCGACGTAGGCTCTGAAAATATTTATAATTAAAAAACATTGGGTATTTACTTTGTGAATACCCGTACATTCACGCTTTCCAAACAGTGCACATTATTAATGTACATAAACAACGAATTACACTTTTGGGAAATTAATTTTTGCTAAATGAAGCATCGTATCGAGTTGTGCAGTAGATAATTGGAGTAAATAACGAAAATCGCAGCAATATTGAAACCAATAAATCTGAAATGAGTTAAAATCACATGTTTGATTCGATTACGAAAAACAAACCTGTGACAACCGGGTTCAGGTTGATTGTGGTGTGAAATGAGTTGTCCGTAGAGATAATGAGTGGGATTACTGTCAATAGTGCAGATGGGTGGCAGCCCGGGGGTGTGTGCCCTCAACAATGTCAGACCCGCAAATATTGGCTACAGCGGATTGTCTCCCCCTCCCCCCGCACTCCGGCACCCGGGGCCCGACCGCATACGGTCACAACCCCAAGATAAATAGCTCTCTTGCTTGTTTATATAGAGCTCATCTTGTTTGTGCGGCAACATTTTGTTTTCTGGCTCGCGAGATCGCGGTCCTTGCCGTGTTCCCGTTGTGATAGCCGGCTCCCCCGGCGCCCCTCCACAAACGAACCTACTCCGCCAGAGTAAATAAATTCCGCGTTCCGTACCACGAGATTTACTGACCGACAATTGTTTTGTTTTCGCAGTAAGAGGAGTTTTTACAAAGTGTCTTCGGAAGGCAAATAATGAGACGCGTTTTTATAAATCGGTGCTCAGATTTGGTGGTTGTGTTTTCAAGGCTGACGTTGTTTAGTTAGCTCTAACATTTTTTAACACACAACTCTCTTGAATATATACTGTATGTTTGTATTTATATATTGTGTTCTTACTTTGGAAACACCGACCATAAAGAAAGATCTACCGTATAATAGTTAAGACTTATTTAATCAATGGTATTGGTGCCCTAAGTCTGCTTCTCTACATCATTCGATGTGGGTTTTTACATCACAGTTCACTACAATTGGAAGTGGTTGAAGTAGTTGGTTTAGCAGCATTATCGTTTTACTAGATTACCTCTAGGATAGCGTTTGTTTCTTTTGTTGTATGGTTAAAAGTCTTACATCCCAACACCATTACAATTAATGGGAACTGGTCCGGTAGCTCTAGATCTCCAACTGGGACGTAAATTTTAGTTGGAGGATTATGTTTAATTTTAAATAAATATCCTTTAATTATAACATCCCTAAAGACAAGAAAGAAGAAATAAAATTTTGAAGAGTTACCAGCATTTAAAATATTAAATTTAGGCAGTTTTGTAACCGAGTTTAGTAAATAGAAACTACTGAAGATTAATATATCTTATGTTTGGCTGCAATGAGTGATAGTTTTTTAATGCTTTATTCCTGTTTTAAACAAATATATACTTTAGTAAAATAACATGTATCTCATAAATAATTGTCCTAAAGAAATTACATTACAATTATGTGCATATAGCTATTGTCCACTATGTTTCTTTGGGCTTGATTGTAAGATGCTCCACTAAATTCTACTTCAAATTACTACAACTACTCTTGTTATATTAACAGTAAAATAAATATTTTTCTGTTCCTCAGGAGAGATATCCTAAAGGACTATGTCCAAAAGTATATTATTTTAAATAAAAATATATTTCAACCGAATTTTAATTTTTTTTAAATTAAAATACATATAATTATTTTCAGAGACGTATTTATTGTAACGGTAATATTAATTAATATATTACGTAGTCTTTGATACAAAATTTCCCAACCACATTAATTTAATAGTATCAGCAATATAAACAATTCCAGTGTTTTACTAGTAGCAATGAATTCTATCATATATGCATAAGTATATTACATATATGCATTTTATATTACATATATGCATTTTATATTACATATACAACATGTAAATGAACAATAACAGAAATAAGAAAGCGTCTAATTTCATCGCCGAACAGCAATAATGTTACATAATTAACATAAAGATTTTCTTTCATACAGTATTTTAGTTTGCATAATACAACTTCAAAGAAATAAATATTTATTCAATGTAATTTATAGTTCATAGAAAGAAATTATATTACTAATAACTTTCCCAGTTATAATTATCCCTTTTAAATCACTAATTCTAAGGGACATTTAAGTGTACGATTATAAAGACAATAGAGTTTAAAAACGACGTCAGATCAAACGGAACTGCAAAAACAAAAGAGAAAGTAACTTGCCAACTCGGATAGATTGTGGAAAATGAGAAAATGTCACTGAGTGAGCCAAACTAGAGGATAAAGAAGGAAATGACTCTGGTGGAACAATAAGGAGAGAGGGACAAAGGTGTGTCTTATAATGAGCTGAACTCAAACACAGGCAAGGCGAAGGGGGTGGAGGTGCTGGACTGAAGAAATCACGGCACTGAGTGGATATACAATTAGAGCCGTAATGAGCAAGGGTGCTCATTACCCTTTGATACAGGGCTGAGGAGTCATTACCAGCCGGCATGGGACAACGAGGTAATGACGTCACTCTCTCCGGCCACTCCCTCTCCGTACTATCGTTGGCTAGTCATGAATGGTGGTTACTACAATAAGGTACTTACTGCCTCCTCTTATCTCAGTTTGGATGCTGGAAAGGTGATTGTGGTTCATATGAGGCTGAAAAGTCATCATCAGCCGACATGGGACAACGAGGTAATGACGTCACTCTCTCCGGCCACTCCCTCTCCGTACTATCGTTGGCTGGTCATGAATGGTGGTTACTACAATAAGGTACTTACTGCCTTCTCTTACCTCAGCTCCTAATGTTGGAAAGGTGATAGTTAAATATAAAGCTGAAAAGATCACCAGTAAGAGTGTAGTTGGGTTTTATCAACCGAGTTTCCCTCGTCTGATATCACATCAGTTTATCGAGAAAAGGTCTGAATATCGCGTTATAGTCAAAGGCAAAGCGAGACGCGGCACACTCAGTTTTCACGCACTATCAGACAATAAACGGGCAGAACAGTGAGTGTAGTTGGGTTTTATCAACCGAGTTTCCCTCGTCTGATATCACATCAGTGTATCGAGAAAAGGTCTGAATATCGCGTTATAGTCAAAGGCAAAGCGAGACGCGGCACACTCAGTTTTCACGCACTATCAGACAATAAACGGGCAGAACACTGAGTGTAGTTGGGTTTTATCAACCGAGTTTCCCTCGTCTGATATCACATCAGTGTATCGAGAAAAGGTCTGAATATCGCGTTATAGTCAAAGGCAAAGCGAGACGCGGCACACTCAGTTTTCACGCACTATCAGACAATAAACGGGCAGAACACTGAGTGTAGTTGGGTTTTATCAACCGAGTTTCCCTCGTCTGATATCACATCAGTGTATCGAGAAAAGGTCTGAATATCGCGTTATAGTCAAAGGCAAAGCGAGACGCGGCACACTCAGTTTTCACGCACTATCAGACAATAAACGGGCAGAACAGTGAGTGTAGTTGGGTTTTATCAACCGAGTTTCCCTCGTCTGATATCACATCAGTGTATCGAGAAAAGGTCTGAATATCGCGTTATAGTCAAAGGCAAAGCGAGACGCGGCACACTCAGTTTTCACGCACTATCAGACAATAAACGGGCAGAACAGTGAGTGTAGTTGGGTTTTATCAACCGAGTTTCCTCGTCTGCACTCGTCACACATCAGTGTATCGAGAAAAGGTCTATGAATATCGTGTTATAGTCAAAGGCAGAGCGAGACGCGGCACACTTCACCCTCTCTCTCTCTCTCTCTCTCTGCAGACGAGATCTTATATGTGCATATCTGACTCGATACTGCCAATCATACAGATCTTTCTCTCAAACATCGTTGTGTCGTCTTTGCTCCCTTTTAAATCCGGTTTGTGTCGTTTACACCAGCGCCGAGTCCAGAATCCATTGTCAGAATGTCTTCAATACATTTATACATGGGCAATTATTCAATTTCATGGGGTTAAAATATTAGACGTATGCTAATTCTTCTTCGTCTATAAAAGCTATAAATATCAACTAAGCTATTACATTAGGTACTAAGAAGTAGAAGCATAAGATATCGATCAAAGTTTCTTTTTCAGGTAGTTGAAGACCAAAAATAACAGTAATATACCATTACTGTTTAATCGTATTTTACCCAGAACTTATTGTTTTACGCAATAATGTAAGAGTTCAAAAGGTATCAATAAAATCCTTTAACGAGTCTATGGTGGGAAGGGTTTATTCAATGTGATTGTTGAGTTCGGTTCCACTTCACGTTCCGCATTGTGCAGCTGAACGCATCTGGCGTTGTGACAGACTGCTATCTGGAATCAACGTCCGTCTAAAATGACAAAAAGATCGGCGACGAAGATTCTCAAAATTGACTCTTTGCATCGTTTCGTCGTCAGAGCCACCTAGATTACAAAATCAAATGTAATCTAGATGAAGATCTCTTCTCAATGTCTCATCACATGCACTATTATGCAGCTGGCGCATCACTGAAATTGAGATAAACTGAACATTCACTTATTGATTCACTATGTTATTTGTAAGAAACTGAATGTGGACCCAATTTGGTAATTTTTATCGTACATAGCAATAAATCTTAAATATTAATATTTAACTCGTATTCATTACATAAATGTTATTACCAACGATGGATGATGTGAAAGGATAACAAGATTACGGATCTATGACATTGTTATATATTAGAAAAATATACTGTATAACACTACGTTTCGAGAATTGAAATTGAGCACAAAACCTGGTTTACCTACAAATCGATAGAGGAATTTGGCCTTAGAAAGAAGTTCTTTTTTCAGTCGTTCTAGTTTTGGAGGTAGTCGAAATGGGAGAGTAGGCTATGTAAAGGAATAAAAAAATGTAAAAAAATGTTTTCTCAGATCATATTGCCCATAAATTATAATATACTTCAAATCAACTGCCGGACACAGTAATAGTTACATAACTGTCAGACAACTAGGTAAAGAGACAGACAGTCGCCACTTTTAGCCCATACAGTTTGTCTGTATTTAGTTAGCAGTAGCTGATATTAAACATTGATTTACGTCATATACGTGTGATAGTTAATTTTAAGTATGTCAAGGTAAGCAAAATATCATCTGAGAAAACAATTGTTATAATTACATATTTGTAATAGTTTTCGATATTCTTCAAGATTCGATCTCGATGAAAACTCTGACGATCATTTTCTGACTTAAAATAAATTTCTCCATCGAGTTCTTGAAATCCCAGGTTGTGTGTTTATTTATACAATGTGGACTGTAGTTCACAGTCTCGGTTTAGGACTCACAGTCCGATTTTCGAGTTTCTTTTGAGGAATGGTAGACAGGGATTGTTCTGACATTGCAGGACTTAAACTGGTGTTGCCAGCTCTGATCTAGAAGAGCTGCAGGAGAAAATAATCAATTGTCTTTCAGTATATTACTGTAGTCATACCTCATTCGTAAATGATAGTAAAATGTCTATTGGAATTTTTAATATGTAATCATTATTTGGTTTCAATAATTTGTGATAAATTGTTAATTCTTCAGGTTTGACAGTTTATTGAACGTAGTTCTCGCTATAACAATTATCAAAAGTCAGTAACTGTTCTGTATTTCTTTTAAAACTTAATAATTAATATAATTATTTACCTTTTGATAAATATATTAGTATGTTGTGGAATATACGGATATCGTTGTAGATAGATACATTTATTTAAATTTGGCCGTTCAATACTTACGGTAAAATAGTTTGCCCTCTTGTAAATAATCAATTCAGTACTTCTTTTAAACTACACACGTAACATATTGATATTAATAAAAACATGATTCAATTTCAGAGAGTTGTTCTCATAAAATCATAACGTTACAGTAAACGTGTATCTCTACTTGTATAGATTATACCAATGATAAGAAATATTAATACTTACCTTTCTTTAAACCGGTTATTATGTAGCTTACTCCCAAATCCTATTATTAAATTTAAGATCATAGTATTCCAAATAACGGGGTATGCTTGTGTACAATGTACATGGAATTGAGGTTGGGTACATGAATACAGCATAAACTGGTCGAACACCAGCTAACATCAACAGAAGTGCCGTGTATAAAATTCTTACATTACAAATATTAAAAATTACCACTATTTTAGAAAAATAAACTATCGTTTTTTTAAGTCTACACTTACATTTATCTCATATTCATATTTACACAAATAAAGCGTCAATAGATTAAAGGAGAAGGAATTCTAACTGATACCTAACTCTTCAATTTTAGGTTTGGTTTCAAAACCGACGAGCGAAGTGGCGCAAGGCCGAGCGCCTAAAAGAAGAGCAGCGCAAGAGAGAGGACCAGGAGAGAGGAAAACGTGATCCTGACAAGGATCTCAAGGATTCTTCACCAAACAAGGTGAGTGTTTTTGTTCCAAAAATAGTTTTAATGAGAATCTACTACAACTCCCAAATTAATTTCTCCGTCGATTATCATTATGTGTAGCAAATTTATTAAACAACGTTTTGAAGCAGTGTACTGTGATTCTGTAGCGACCAACTTACCGTTCACGTTTCTATATAAGACCAGCATTAAAAACTTTCCCCGTGTTTTCCTATGATATAAAAAGTTTCTAAGTTGAATACAACCCATCACTTAGGTTCCTGAGGGCTTCAAAGCTACGTGCTTTGTCAACACAAAAACATCCCATCGTCATTTGTCAAACCATAACCCATAAAAGCGAAGAGAACTGTCTCGAGAGACAACTTTCCCTACGAGTACATTGTGCGGGAAGTTTTATTTTATAACTGGCCGACAATACTATCTGCGGTTGAGTCGGTTGGCAAGTGTTCAGGAGCCCCATTCGTCATCACTGCGCCGGCGCTGAGCCGCCGTCTCTCGTCACGGTGACAACGGTGAACAAAACGAATATCACAGCCCACTATAGAATGATTCAAATAAATGCAAATGGTGGAACCGGCGACAAAGAAGTCCGCCTGACGGCAGCACTGCGCTGTGCAAAATTTATCGGCCATCTCGGCATAAAACACACAAAATATGTATCAAAGACATAACCCATTCATCCAGGGAACAAAAGATATCCTCAGTATAAAATATGCGGGGGGAAGGAAGCAGTCATCAGTTATGCCGTTGTGTTCGACATTAGCATAGCGCGGGGGAGACGACTCTAGCTTCTCTGGAAAAGCCAAAAAATCGTGTTGATTATCATATTCTGCTTTCCTGATTCCTTACAATCCGCGCCATCCGTCTTGGTAAATATTTCATAACAGCTGTCTCGTAATGGAGTCCGTTTAGACGTGATCTGCCCCTCCCCCTCCCCACACCCTGGCGACCATTTACATATACAATATGATGGAGCCCGAATGCCGGGTACGCAGTCCGCTTTTATTTCGGACGTAACCGCGTTAAAATTCGATTATTTGACTCGTATCCAATCATCCTTGCTCGATTGTTGCCACACATCGTTTTCGCTGTAACGCCATCCCAGCATTACTTTAGCTGTGAAACCATTTTAACCGCGCGAAACTGCATTTATCTTTCTGAATAGAAATTTTATTTATTAAACTTCATGGAATCGACGCTTACTTTTTATTTTTCAAATAAAGAAGCCTCGTGTTTTTTGTTACAAAACAGAAACTTAAGTCGTAAAGCCAAACAATTTCGTAAAAGAATCACAACTTCAAAGACTACTAACTTTACAAGTTAAAACGTTTTTATATTTCGCTGTTTGTGCTGCAGTAAATGTCAGTAGTTTTATGAATCATCGTAATATAATTATTGGAAATTTTAGTCTTCTGGAAAATATGGTTCAAATTTGGCATGTAGTATGTTGATTACTCGTTTGTAAATGTTCAGTTTAAACATTTTAAAATCTTGATTTCAACTATATAGTTGTTTAAAACAAAAATTTAACGTCTTGAAGAGAGGAAAGAAATAAATGTGGAAAAGATATAAATTTAAATTTACATTATTTAGTAACAAAGATGGAAATGACTAATATTTCCATTTTATTATCGATCCAAAACTGGCCTCAGATTCGTATACTTTGACATATAATATGATATATGTTTAATTAAACGATTTTTACTTAAATATAATTAATTATTTCATAAAACACATTAAGTCAACAGTTTTCTAAAACATTTTTGGTAATTGAAAAATACGTATAGTTTTATGATTTAATGAATGTTTACTCAATTTATATTTGACTATAACGTATTTTTATTGGAAAATGTGCAATTGGGAAATTTAAATCACAAAATGGCTTCCTGTGGTGGTTTGCTTTCACTTAAATATTATATGTGTTACTCACTTCAGTAAGATGTAATTGAGTACAAGGTGGAATTAAACATATGTTATTGCTTTCAATATTAAGTTTAAATAAAAAGGGTAGGCTACTAAACAGTAATTATTCCAACTATCTCGATATTCAACATTCTGATAAGTTGTAACTATTATTAAAATCTACTTAATAAATTCTTAAATAAAAGTTAGATTACAAGATTTTGTGAATTAAGAATGCCAAATAAAATCTTAATAAATATTAAACACAGTGATATACGGCAAAGCAATATTTTTTTAATATAATTAGTTTACGGTTTTCTCAAAGTTCAAGTCTAAATTTTGAAAGAAAAAATACCCTGGAACTTTAAAGTGTAATTATAATAGTCATGCATAATAATATTATTTTATACATCTATTACATACATATATATCAAATGGAAATATGTTATTGTTGACCCCTCACCCACAGACATATAACGTCTCGCTATTCCGACTCTGATTAAAATCTCGGATACACCCCCAATCTCGGTATGGTATGAAAATGGAAAGTATAAATAACTGTTGTCAGAGAAATAACACATATTTCGCCTGAAAATATTTTATGGGAACATTTTGTGGGTAAGAGATATAAATATGTTCATCCTTCCAACTCAGGTGGTGTATTGTCCCGAGGCAACAAGTAGAGGATGTATATTTTAAGTTCCTGGGAAACTTCCAAACCTTTAGCAGGCGCTAAATGTCATAAATTTCCCGCTAAAACAAATAAAAGCGAGAAGTAAATATCGGGAACAAAGCAATGGCGGCGGGGCGATAAATCAGAAGTTAAGAATCAAAGGAAGGGAAGAGAAGGAGGGAGTGGTGATAAACGGGTAGAAGTTAGCGTCATTAGCTGTAAGGAGAGTTAAGCCGTGTCGCAGACGCAGGTGCGAAGATAGAGTTGTTTGTCACGGGGGAAGCCGTATTCTAATTAGTAATTGCATTGCCAGCAGAAGCCGTGGTGGAATCGTCATTAAAGACGGCTTCCACTGATGTATATTAGTCGGCGGATTCAAAGACAATAATTCAGCACAAGCACCTGCACACAGGCGCGCTTATTAATTACATAAGAAGCAATCGGAGGAGATTGCGAGATCTTGAGATCAATAGTGGGAGCAATCACACTTACAATATTACTGAGGCTTACACCTTCACACTTAGTACTTGGGTAACTCGAGCGCCTGACAAATACTCGTGATGTACATATAAATACTCGTAAACACCCCTTTTTGTTTATTTACTCATTCGACGGACCAAAATACACGAAATTATATCACGAACATTGACGTCTCCCCGTATCTAAAGACTATTATTTTCATTCTTGATCATAATCGAAAATAAATAAATTCTACTAATTAATTTTTTGTTCGAAACAGCCAACAAAATTGTTTAGTCAATTTGCAATAAATAATATTTAGAATTACACTTACCCACATCTGCCCATAGCTGACTACACTACTTTCCTTATAACCTTTCAAAGTAAATTATTTTATACCTCTACACAGTTTCCGGTTTTAAATCAAACAAATGATAATTAGTAACTTGTACTGATACGTTATTGGAAACACGTGCGTCTTGGAATGACAGTACAGCCTTCCACACTTAGACTTTATAAAACTGTTAGTTCGTCCTTCCTTCTAATTACAACACCACATTTGATATGACATGAGGTGTTGTATTGGCTATGCATCTCTCTAAACAAAAACGAACTCCAAAACCTTGATACATAGGATTTGAGCATGGTGGAATCAGAATGAGTTGAAAGAGTTGACGCTCTTTTCAGCGTGTGATGTCCGTATGAGACAGTATCTTAGTGTAAAAATGGAAACAAAATACTCTATTCAAACAATTAAATGCTCACACGAACTGCTCGTGTGTGCGGCCAGCTTTATAGAAACACTTTAATTATGATTCTGATCCGTGAATATTTCATAAACTTCTTTGTATGCGTTTTCTAAGATTATAAGTTTATCACTTCGAATGTATACCAGTAGTAAGTTGTAGCTCATCATAAGCAGCTCGTCTGTAATATATTATTGAGAGTGTTTCGTGTCTTGAACATAGACCTCTTAATATCCTTCTAATATAAATGTTTTTAACGTATATATTAATCGGGATTTTAAAAATATTAATTATAAGACAACTCTAGATGATAACAGTATTTTTCGGACATTTGCCTTAATTTAGTGATCCTAAAAATGAGTAACTCTAGGTTTCGAGATCTGCAATCTGTTCTCATATTCAGGTGAAACTGAATGTTACACTATGATTGGTCACACACTGATGTGTACTTGTTGTCCTCAGGCACTAGGGTCCGAGCCTGAAGTGTGCAGTAGCGGAGAGGATGCCGACATGGAGGACATCCCCCTGCAGGTCTCAGACCGTAGTGCGACCCCCGTCAGTTGTGCGGACGAGGACAGACCCTACTCTCCCAGGTACACGATCTTTCAGAGGATTCAAACCTGTTCAGTATTATTTGATATATCCGACTCAGTTCTGTAATCTGACTTCTGATCTTTCCCCAGCGGTGGAGACTCCTCCCCCAGGCCACCTATTCCCGGGCTCTGCCAGTGTCGCCTCCTCCCCAGCCAGCGCCGAGAGTAGACCCCCTGTCACCCCCACTGCCACATTCACTCATCCCTTGTTCCCAGGATTCACCACTGACGGGTGAGTTACCTCTATTAATGGAACCAAAGTCTACCTCTTTTATTTAACAGTAATATAGGATCCAACATACCAATTCTGGTTATAGTATGTAAGAATCGTCTAATCCATCTAGATTTACCATGTCTACCAGAGTTGATACTTGTAACCGACTGGTCTGTCTGCAGTACGTATTGGTGAAAAGTTCGTGCCGTAGTGAGTTCACAAGTTATTCTAATGCAATGTTGTAATTTTCAAGATTTGAAGATCCTTTTGTTCTTCGATCAGCCTATTATGCAATTCACAGAGCGTATTCCTAGTGTTTTGTGTATTATGTTTGCTTATTATTCAGTACACGCTTTTCAGTTGTTTTCAATATTACGGCAATTTTAGCCTCGCATTCTTAGCTTTCGGAATTGTATATCTGAGCAAACCTTGTAGGGATACCACATCAACCTTCAGTTCCTTTTCTAATCCATTACTTCTTTACTACAATAGGCGATGTTTTCTCAATAACGCTATTGTTTTCTATTACTTGAATTTAGTTTAATGGGAAAATAATAACTGCGTAGTTATATTTTTAGTTGAAATAAGAGTGCTTAGTTGGAAATTTTCATCCTTTAAAACAAATCAAATCAAATCAGTTTTATTACAGCGACAATAGTACATTGCATAACAAACGTCACACAGTTTAATCTAAAATTTCTTACATTCATACCACAAAATTCTCATTCACACATTTTACAATTATGCACCTTTCATCCTTCACCAATATAACCCACTTATATACTTAGGCCTACCTTTAGGTATAGTAATTTGCGAGTGTAGTTGAAACAATATAGGCTTTCTTAGGAATTATTTAGAGTATGTTATATCTTATTATGTGTGATATTTGAATAAATGGGGAAAATCAATAGTTGAAATAATTGGATTGGCGGACTGTAGGTAGGTAAAGTGTATCGAACCAAAGATCTGCATTTCGAGAGGCACGGGAAAGGGGAGAGATGGACCCTTTCAGTGGCCAGGGCTGAAACTCATCTGCATAACTGAGTTAGTCGCGTCTAAGCGAAATGATAAAATATGATAACTTCTCCGCCACTAAGTGTCTCTAATGAATTAGGCTAATTAAGAACCTTCTATCACGGCATACATATTTAATGACGCCATATTATTTCATTCCTTTTGACATTCCGTCCCGGTAAAAAATTCTTTTGCCTTACTGGCGGACTCCACTCTTTCCTGAACGAATTATCATATTTTTATACCATCAAAGGAAAAGTACATAAAAGTTAAAAAATATAAAAAGTCGACGCGATGCTTTCCGAATGAAATCCAATTTATTCGGATACACCGAGGGAGAAGCTGAATAAAAAATAGCCCGCGCCAGGGCGCGAATTCGTTTCCTTCTGATGTAATAAGCGAAGAAGTTGATAGAATTTTTAGAAAACTTTACGCTATACATTTTTCATAAAGGAAGAAAGTTCATTTTCTGATATACTTTTCTCAACGAGAGAGAGATGGTAACTCGGTTTCCCGGCTCACAAAGGGAGCCGTACTTCTTGCTGTATAGTCTGCCATTTTGTATGCGACATGTAACGTCTTTTTCTCAACTTTCATGAAATATGCAAGTGTATTCCCGGGATGGGCCAATCCTGTTACGGCAGACGCAAACACATCGCTGCAATCGCTTTACCCACCTTAATTGTCCTTATACACTACACCTACGTTACACTTTTCAGTTAGCTTTACCGTCGACACAAGCACAACTGCCTGGAGGTTAACTCACACGAGTGTAAAGTTAATAGGGAGTTCTTTTTATAAATCACTGACTCTTTTAGCTTGATTAATTTTCTGTTTATAAACAACCTACTTTGTAAAGTCACTTCTACTACTTAATTTAGCCCCTTTCAAAAATATCCTCACGATTTACTTTTTTCTAGTATAAACAACGTATATAATTGATTAATTCTTAAGTTGAAACTATTTGGAAATATTTGTTCTTAATCTAACGCTATCATCAAGGTTTTCCTAATCAAACTGCGTTACAAAATTGCTATCAAAATTCAAAATTTGAAATAATTTAATTGAAAGTTTTCGGACCAACATATGTTGACTGGAGATGATTCTTTACAGCAACGCCGAATATTCAAAAAATAAGAATTTTGTAATTTATAATAAAAACAAAATCCTTTCAATCCGAGTTAATAACAAAATAACTGAAATATTCAAAACTCACTTTATATCCAACATTTGTTGACCGAAAATGGTTTTTCACAGCAAGGTCGAAATATTCCAAGATTTGAATAGTTTTAGCAACTTTTTGACGCTGTTTCAACCTTGGCCTTAATAGTAAAAACACGTCTTTTGAATTCGGGTTAGTGGCTAAATGGGAACAGTTTCATCTCTGCAACTATCTAGCTAATTAAATCCGAATCTTTTTAGAGGGTACTTTCTACGTTAGTGACATTTAAATTTGATTATACTAAACGTATACTAAGGGGAAAACTATCTAAACACATATGGGAATTTTTATTGCACCTCTCCGGGGATCGAACCCGCAAACTTACCCCTATGCTACGATGAAGGTCATTGTACAACGAATGCTCTACTATTGAGCACTGGTTGGCTACCACCTAGAGCTGGCAATCAGAGAACGACGAACAACAGCGGGCCGAGAAGAGTTTAGAGAAAGAAAGGTATGCGCTATTTCCAGCGAGCTGCCAGCGTGATGTCAGACTTGATGGAATCATTGCTCCAATTGACAACGTTAGCCTACGTTCATTACAATCACGGTCGCCTCCCTAATTAGGACTAATGTTTTCCTGCCAGACCGTCTCTTATAATCAATTACTGCAATTGAATTCTATTTTTAAATGCTTAGCGCAGAGCGAGAGCCACGTGACCGACCCCGAGATGTCGCTGTCGTGTCGCGAGTGCCGACTGTCGTGCAGCTGCGTGGCGAGAGCGAGGGTGGGCGGCCGGATCACTTTTCCCGCTCTAATTGGAGTAGATCAGCCGGGAAACAATACTTGTCACTCGTCCGTGATTTCCCTTTGACAAATATTTTTGTTTGGTTGTCGATGACAGGGAGATCACGTTGTTCTCGAATATTTAAGTTACATTGGTTAAGTATATTTCTGTCTGTACCTTTAATATTTTGTTTATAACCAATTAACGTATTGAAAACAAGTTAATACATTTGTAATGAGCATTATTTCCATGGTCGTTACAATGCCTGTGATATAGCGACAGCTTATATTCATTCCGGCCAATATCTTACAATTTATTATTTTAAACAGTCACTTATTATATATACTCACTTCGGCTGTATAAATACAAAATGCTCAATTATAAACATTAATTGGACTTCCTAGGTACAAATGCCCTTTCATATTTTGACATTTGCCTTATTCAAAAAGATATAATAAAATTTTATTATATTTTATATATTATATTCTCCCGAAATATTCGGACGTTTGTACCGAAAAATTTCATTAATGTTAATTTGTAATGCACGCACGCGCGCGCGCGCGCGCGCACACACACACACACACACACACACACACACACACACACACACACACACACACACACACACACACACACACACACATATCACAATATAATACTTAAAGTAAAAACAGTCAAAAGATACCGTTATGACTTTGCACACGTTTTACGAACTATTGTATGTTATTGTCGTGAATTCAAAAGACTACACCGCCGTTCCGTTCCGTTGAAATTATTACTAGAGTATGGGAGAACGCATGCAGAGAGCAGCTGTATTTGATTATTGGAAAGCATACGGAAGATTTTTCGTTATAGTAATGGCTTATAATAATCTTTTTGATTAACCAAAATCAAAAGCAACATGTATCGTCAAATCTTTGTTGTTCCAACAATCTTTCTTTGTATGCGCTTAAACACAATCGATTGAAATTAAAAACTAATCAAACATCGAATAATGTCCAAAAATTATTTTTTTATTATATGAGTGTATACAGTACTCGGCATTACCTCTTTCCTTCTGACATGCCCAGAACTTGTGTTGTTCAATAACTACTGAACTGTTGAGAGACAGTAACGCTATGTTTAGCTCCCGACTAATTGAATTAATCAAGCAAAGTTCTCGGAATGAGCAAACAATTAGAATGCAGTTAATGTGTGACAATTATAGTTAATGAGCAGTGCGGGCTGGGGAGGCGGGGTGGGGCGGCCTACAACACAAGACAAGACAGATGCTTAACAACATTGACTATACCGACACTCGCGGTACTGTGCCGCTATTAATATTAACTTGGTCTCTCTCGCCTGCGCTAATGGCTCTTCAACTGGATAATTCACGTAATTACGCGTTGTTAAGATGCCCGATATGCGTGGAGCTCGGCGGGCCTGAAGTGTTCACGGCACGGCGCCACAATATGGGCACTTGTCAACTATGATTAGTACACACGGTGTCATCTTAATATCACTAAACAGTTACATTCTATAAAAATGTACTATCATAATTTATTCCTGTTCGCTTCGGCTTTACGTTTAGCTGTTCAATGAAGGCAGGATTGTATCCTTAACATGAGATAAGATACTGATAATAGAATTTGAATTGAATCGAATCATAATTTATTTCCAAAACATATTTGCACGCGTGCAAATGTACTATCAAATTTATGTTATCTTATTACTATACTAGTTAAATGTTTACATACAAGTATTATACACATCAATTTAAAGTGGCCTAGGAAAATGAGCCTACATGGGCAAAAAGCCTGTGTGTAGGCTCGAGTTGCTTCCCTGGAGATTTTGGACGAATTGAATATGGTGATTAATTTACATATAACATCAACACACACCGCGCTCGCGCACACACACAACCAAAAAACCATATTTAGATAGTACGGAATTGAAATTTATTAGCTTAAATACTACAAATAGTTTAGAGGAAAGATTTAAAGAAATGAAAAACATTGAAGAATTATGTATTTGAAGGATCATAAAAAAAAGGATCAAAAAAAGTCATCACGCAGCACAAGCTAATATATTACTAGCAGATTTCATGACGAAATGTTATGAAATAAAAAATAAATGTATAAAATAGGAAGAATTTATGTAGAGGCATCGGTGCTGTTGAAGGGGCAACAAGAGGGGGAAGGCAAGGTCAAAAATCAGGTCCGTCTATACGAGTAGAAGACAGACCTAGAAGTAGTTAAATTAAAATACAATCGAAAATTCACTTCAATTTTTACGATATTGTGATAATTTCACAGACTAATATATGATTAATTGTGATGGAGATACAATAACGATTTCAAACTTTAATGCTCACTATTGGAATTAGTACTACTTTAGAATACAGCTGCAAGTAATATTGTTTTGTATAATAGCATCTCTTCCATTTCATTACATTTATCTGTCGTAAGCTAGACTAGTGCAGGCTGGGTAAAGTGCAGCAGCTCAGTTTATGTGCTTTTAGTAACATGTTTTTGTTTGAATTAGAGTACGTTCAACCTAACGTAACTCAATTTTTAATATATTTCTCAACCCTTAAGGCGTTACACATTTATAGAGGCAAAAGGAAATGGCATAATAGTAATGTGATTTTAATACAAGTGTTGCTATTTGTTATTGAAACAAGGAAGAGATCGTAGTAATATTTAAATTAACTAAATCGATTATTAGTGGATAAAACAATAGAGCTCCACTAAGACAGTCTAATGTTACAAGAAAAATCATGCTTGTGAATTCCTGATTTAATAATACTAAAACAGTTAAACGTGAGGAGTCAAGCTCATTCAACAAACAATTAAAAAATATAGTTCTTCAGAGTTTTCGTAATTCAAAATAGTGCAATGCACACATTTTCCAATTCTTATTATAATATAGAAAAACATATGAACAGACTATTTATCCATTTAGTAACAGTAACGAGAGCTGCCAGTCTCACAGAAGTTGATAGAGCTGGTAGATATGGTCTACAAAGGTAACAAAATATTGGATAGAAAAGTCACCATCGGTGCAGATTTATTACTCCCATCAGATCTAGACCAACGTGAGAATTGCAAGTTTACTATTTCAATCAGCCAGTATCCTCAGATTCAGATCACCGGAGCTATTTAACTTTCCCTGGTGACTGGGTTATCAGTTTAAAGATCTGCAGAGCTTGGATAATGACAGGGATCAAAACACAGGTATTCTAGATATACGTAATACTTTTCTTGTTCACCAATGATTCAACGTTAGTGTTAAGAACAGCAATACAGATTTTTAAGTCAAAACTATCTTAATTTTACATTGGTACGATTAGCACTGTTGCAATAGGTTTTTGGTTTAAACACATTTTTTATTTGAGATTCGTAGCACTTTTAAATAGCTTTCATGACACAAAAGAAAAACAGACAAACCCTTTATTTATCACTGAGGAATTGCAGGCATTTAAAAAAAGAAATTCAGGCTATTTGTAATCAAGCCAAAAAACAACTAAAGATGAAATGTGAAGATTTTACAGTATGCACAAAAATGGCAGCTTAATACCATTACACATTTTAATCCATTTATGACTTAAGGAAATCATGTTTTGTAATTACATATAATTTACAAAAATTACATTTGAAATATTTTTTTACGTAGTAATTTAAATATCCTTATATGTATGAAAACACATGTTACTCCCTCCACTATTCTTTCGTGTACGTAATACATAACTTCATCTTCAACTGTTTTTCTTCGAGCCTCATTATAAAATGTCCAAAAATACCTATTACTCTATTTGCTCTTAATAATCGTGTAGTAATAAAACAAGTAAAAAAAATATTGTTCTGTTTCTATAAATAGTAATGTAAAAAACTAATAAAAATCGTTGAAAAAATGAAAAATATTTCAACCGGAAAAAATTACACCACCTTTCTTTTTCCATTAAAAGGAATTCCATTAAATTGAATTTTCTATACTCAGAGACGTTTTTTAGTATTTTACAATCGTACATTTAACAACGACCAAATCCTGTGCTTACACCCCAAATAAATAATCTGACAACAAGTACGCAAGCATTAGCTAAAACAATTTCCTGTGTCTCTTTCGTCGGAAAGTAAGAAGGAAGCGCTTTGCCGCTCATTAAATGTTAACCACACAAGGCTTAAAACGATGTTAAAAAAGAAGGAGGGGGGATTAGGGCAGCAGTGATACCCACCACATTACCGGGGTAACAACTTAAAACTGCGCTTCCGTCTGTTTCTTGTGTCGCCGGTGAGCAGGGTCCGCTAAGCCCATCGTCAAACTTTAAACCTCACTTCCCCGAGCCGCTACGGTCTCCTGTCCTGGCGGAGAGTTTACACTTCGACACTGGCGTAGAACAATGACTTTCTGGTCCGAGAGGATTTCAGCTTATTTCTGCGTTCTCGAAATTTAACCACGTAAGACGTGATAGGATTTGAAGTATATCCGATGAACGCTCGTTCTGCATTTAGTTCTACAGAAAGGAGTTTAATAATTGATAAAATAATAGAAGTTGCCATTAAAATAATGTAATGTAATAATATAATTATTGTATTTAATAAATTGCCATAAATAATAACTTAGAATAATAAGTTTTTCGATTCACAACGAGTCGAAACATTATCACCATTCGGACGTTTATCGGCTTAGACGTTAAATCAAAACCGAAGAAGAGCCGAAATGTTTCAAAAATGTGATTACGTTAACAATGTTTCAACATGGAATAAACCTGAAAACTTAGATTACTCATCATGACTCGTGTCTAATAGTGAAGGACATGTTACCGTTCGTGTAAATCACAGAGCATATGCAAGTCAACATACTGAAATAGAAAATAATGAATGACTATAAATATAAATTGTAATTCATATAATTTAACCTCCTCCTCAGTTTATATTACAATAAATATATATTACAACAATATTTCTGTAAAGCAGTACTTGTTGGAATTGTTTAAGACATTTTAACAACAAATTCTGTAGAGCATTTATTTGGAGCTCTACCAATAAAAGCAAATGATTGAGCTTAGAGTAAAAGGAACCATAAAAAGCAATGTAGCCTTCGCAATTACCTAACAATAATGTTTTATATATTTTACGATGCACACAGTACGTCGTTAGTAAATTTAGCCCAAATTAATCGAGTATTTCACACTTGTTTTATCTCGAAGAAATTGGATATTTTTACTTCAATATTAGGTCTCAGCTTTCTTGTCAAGTTCTCCTAATTCCTATTAACAATTTCACAGCATTTTTCACTTATTACAACTGAAAAGGTCCCACAAAACATCCGAGTATAGTTTCTAAATTCTTGTAGAAGATTTCTATAGGTTGTTATAATTGTTATTATTTGTTGTTAGTCTTGATCCGCATACTCTTGTACACCACCGATACAAATCCACCCACAGTGGAGTTAACGGAATGTTCGCGGCGCCGGTGTAAAAACAGAATCGCAGGCAACTACAAGACATAGATTGGTGATTAGGTGAACACAAGGGGCTGCTAATGCACTTACCCCGGCCTGCCCTCGGCGAGAGCATCATTAGAGTCGGAGGCCAAACGACTCGGAACCTATCTTCTGTTACGACTTCCTGGTCGCTCTTCAGTCCGGTACATTTGAGCAATGGGATCCCCGGTCTGGTCGACCTTCATCCCGCACGGAGCCTCTAGTATTGACTCGAAGGTGAATGAATTATTAATGGTACTCCAGCAGCTTTTTCCGTATACTGTATGCATCAATCTACTCATGATTTCATTCTAAAGAGGGGTCCGTTCTTCGTCATTTGGAAACGAATTTCGAGAAATGTTTATAATATGTTATGTAGGAAGAGATTGGGTATTTTTAATGATTCTACAGTGCTTTATTTAACGTTTTAAAAATATGCTTGGTTATATGTGACTTTCAGGGCCAATGAATACAATTGTTTTTTCAAGTAGGCTCTGTTTCTAAAAAATTACAAGAATTTGAAAGTTTTCTTAGTTTTCATAAGTTTTTATTACTTGACTGCTTGTTCTTCTTTCCTTTATTATCAAATATTTTACAAGTAAATTACCTTTTTACGTTCAATTAGAGATTGACACCGGAAGACACAAAAACCACATTTAACTCAAAATGTCAAATCATCGAGTTGAAAACAGTTTCATTTTTTAGGGATTTTCTTCATAATTCCACTCTTTCTTCAGTTCTATGTGGTTAGCGCCAAATAGACAATAATAACGTTTTCAACACTTATAAAATAATAATTTACCGAAATGTAAACGTAACCCCAAAAATCAGGTATGGAGCAATGTAAAGTAATGGAAAATATGGCAGTTGTTAAACTATTGAAATTCGTTGTAAATTATCAGTCATGACATATATACAAAATACACGTTATTATTTAGTTTGGATTTTTAAACATCTATTAGTATATAATCAAACTTTATAATACATAATCACTAATTTTTTATAATAAAACAATTTGTATCCAGTCATGTTTGACTATAAAAACTGCCCGTGTAACAGTTTGAATTTTATACTAAATATATGTTATTTTAGCGAGAAAAGAACATCTAAAAAAGAATAAATCTGTAAGAATCTATAAGAGAGAGTAATGAGAAGAAAAATTCCTTTCACGATCAAAACAAAAAGAAAAGAAATCGTCTATATTCACCTGAAACCGCGTGACTCCGTGGGCGAGAGGGCAGTGGGGGAGGGGGATGCAGCGCGACTAAGCCGGATAATAGGATTTTGGTTGTCATTGTGCAGTGTGCAGCGCTGTGCTGTTTTCTTATTAACAGTCTGTCAACAAGGGGTTGGGCACAACAGCAGCACAGTGAGCTGCGCGCACAATTAAACGTATTGTCGGCCACGTGGCACCCGCATGGCCACCCTATAGCCGGGGTCCACCCGGACCATTGAGACACCGACCCCGTGTCTCTACTGGGTCATTAGGGCTGCCGTCATGAGTGCTGTTTGGAAGCTACCATCGAGGAACTCTGAGTTGACAACAAACTCAAATCGTTTACAGTACAATCATTTAGTTATCGTAACTTATTGCGGATTCCAATGGAACAACCAGAAGTGGTACTTTGAGATCGGGGCATGAAAATCAACTAAGGGACAAGCAGAAAGAGGACATAGAACTACCAATATTTGAGAAGGAATTTTAAGTTCAATAATTTTAATATTGTGAAAATTATCGATTTTAACATTTCTACAGTCACGTTTTAACCTTTCATGTTTCTAAAGGTTAAGCTTATAAACACACTTGCAATTTTGTATAATTTTCCCATGAATCGAACCCGTGACCTAGAGGTTAGAGATCTGTGTAATCTTACCTCTATGCTACTTTGAAAGATAAAGTTCGATATATTTTTATACCAGCTAAACATTGTGGATAAGGGTCTAAACACATTTACTAATATGTATGACTTCTCCAGGAATCGAACCCGTGAATCCTTGTTAAGGAAGCCTCATCCTTACACCTAGGCACGGTGAATGATCGATTTTGATCTATTTTTATACCAGCTGTAATTGATGAAAAAATTCCATTTTGTATGGCTACAATAAATTAAATTTCCCCTTGCCTTCCATAAAAGAGATTCGACCAATATGTTGAGTTCCTTTTTAAAAATAATGCTTTCGTCTAATATAAAATGTAAGAACTCTACTTTTTTAAATTTTGTCAACGCATCCTTAAATAAAACCTATATTTGAGTTATTATTCAATATTGCATTGAAGGACAATTCCAAATGGCATTACTGTAGTTACTTATTACACCTATAATACATTTAGAGCGATCTCTGATAAGCCTTTGAAGGCTGAAGTGAAGGCTGTCAACAGCGTTACGGCGGGCGTTTGTTGTCAAACTAGGCACATCAGCTGATCTACTAGACAGCTGGACGCTCTAAACGCTTTAATGGCTTGTTTTATGCAATTACCCCTAATAACAGCTGATTATCGTCCATTAGCTCAGTTTGTTCACTAAATTTGTTAATTGTTACGATGTTAAACGGCATTTAATGTGCGCTATTTTCACATTAAACAGCTGTTTAGGGTAATTACTTTGTTAGTTCCTGTGTTAGTAGAGAATCACATTGTGTTTATCAAGGGAAGTAATGTTTCATTCCATAAATACATAATGGGAGTGGATCGAGTTGCTAAATTACTAACGCTTTTGTTTATGAACTTATTTATCATAAAATTAATAAAATATAATAAAAATATTATGTTTTTTTTATTTCTCTAAACAATAATGACCATTTAATTTCTAACTTAAACAGATTGATTTATCATTCCTGCCAGAAAATAGTAATCGGAATGGAAAAAGATTGTGTGAACGTTTTTATAATAAAAAATATTGTTCTAGTTTTAACTTTAAATTGATCTCTAGGCTAACAGCCGGATGGATGTACGTGGTGGTCATTTTGATTTTATTCCGCGAAGGAAAATGTTTTACGCCCTTATAGGTTTTGTACAACTTTGGTAGATGTAACTTACGCATCCAATCACTTTTTCCAATCCAAGAAAAACTCAAGTGTTTGGATGCATATCAACCCTATCTTTAAAATTAGACATTTCCCATAATTGTGACAAAAATAAAACCTCAAAGGCTTTTGGATGTGTATCAATCCTATCTTAAAAAAGAGACATGATCCATAAAATTACGACAACAATAAAACATAAAAGTGTGTGAGGTTCGACAATGTTCTTACTAAACAAAACCCCCAAGGTCGTTCACTAGTCGCCTATTGATTTTGAACCTTTTATTATTTAGCGCCTTCATCGTATTGATGGCAATTCAAGAGTAGTCGCACAATTGCATCTATAACAGTGCGGGCGCATACAGATCACTATCAGTAGAAATAATGTTAATATACACGTTTTGTTTGCTTTTACAACCTCTATAAATATTAATTTACACTTCTAAAGTTTTAATTTAAACAACTCATCTTTCAAAATTTCCCAATTTCAATTGTGAAAACGTTAGTTTATTATTTTATTTCAAAAAGTTTTTTTCAAACATTGTAGATTTAGTAAATGCGATAGCGTCAGAGAATGGGTATTTAAACATTTAATTTATGTCTCCCGCATTATTTTTTAAATTTATGCCACCTATGGCAGTACGGGTATGTACAGGTCATGTTACAACAAAGATTTAGAATAAGATCATCTTGGCATTAATTAAAAATAATTAAACGAATCATCTCAGTGACTGGTTGTAAGATTTGTAAAGCCGTAATAATATCACGTTCGTTATGACTGTTTACTGAATGTAACATTCTAATATTAAAATGTATGAAGTGTCGTTAGGACTAGAACCCTTGTCACAGCATTGAAACACGGCTTAGCATAACTTTGAACCATTAAAAATCTATTGGCTAAGCGAAGACATGAAAATGTTTGGAAATTTTAGATAAAGCCTTACGTAAGTTACTGCCCATTTCGAGTTTAGTTTTATACGTTGTTGAGGGCTTAATTGGGATTGTTTTAGAATATCTTAGGTTGAAACAAAGCATAATTGTACTCAGGGAGGTTATTGGCTAAGTGAAGTCCAAAGAGAGATCCTCCCCCGGGTGTGTTTTTACTGGAGACAAGGCGGCGTGTCACAGTGAAGCACCTAGCTGCTGGGGTGGTGGGGAAAGGGGGCAGAGTCTGCAAGCCAATTATAACTAACAGTGTTAGATCCTCTGTCGAGAGTGCCCCCTAGGGCACCCGCCACTCCGCCCCTGCCTCTAACTGAGTCCCGAACACCTCGCGGGCCCAGGTTTGTCCAACAATAAGCTGTGTAATTGCCACTTTTTAAATAATTAAGGCCGTCGTTTGAGGCTAACTTCCTCCACAAGAGGTGCTTTGCTGGATTTTACCTCATCTCGGCAAATTAGAGCGGGGCCTCAAGCCTGGTATGTTAGTTACTGTTTGTCTCATCTCTAGTAACTCAATTTAACCGGTTTACTTTAGTCCAAGCGGAATTGTGTTGCATTCCTGATTGAATTCATGAGGATTTAATTTGTGGGTGGTTGGACGTGAAACCTGAACAGTAGGATTAAGATGAACAAAGCTTCATATTTTGAAAATGTTTCTTGCGCTTTTCAAAACATTAAAATAATGATTCGTGGATCAGACGTATTATGTTTTAACCTACTGAAACTCCTGTTCTTTGAAATATGAAGTCTTTACAAAACAATTAACAACATTTTGTGTATACGACTTAGAACAAGTTTATCACACATAATATGGAGAAAACAGCTAATAGTCACGAAATTTTTCAATTAAATGTGAAATTAACAATTTAAAGGATTTATATTCAAATTTTTTATTGAAAAACCTGAAAATCTTCCAAAATGTTATACCGTGTTATTGGCTGAGTAAAATTCTTATTTCAATTGTAACGTGTTGTTCATAAAAAGAATTGGAATTCATAAAAGTATTTCAATGTAATTCTACTCATTTTTAATACAATCCTGATTCACAAACTTGTTGTGAAGGCACGAGCCTGTATTATTACAATAAAAATTCGAGCGAATTTCAAAATGTTAAAAAATTACTTTTCAATGTGAACTCTTGCCATATATATTTCAGTTTCATCCTGTGGACATTAGGCTACGTGTTTATAGTAAGATCAATGTGGTTATACTGTCACATTAGGTCGTTCGTTACACGAGGCTCAGATTGTTAAGTTGAACAAATATTATATTAATGGAGTAATTTTTAAGTCCTAAAACCACTTACGGCTTAACGTGTTTTGTTAAAACCGATTAGGCGAAGTCGCGCACATTAAGCCAACACACAGAAGAGGCACACAAACAGACTTTATAATTGTAATTACAGGACATGTAAGAGGCTGCTGTAAGGAGCAGAAACAAATCTCGACATAATCCGGCAGCCCGGATTGCTGTGGCTAGCATTGTAATTAAATGAGCCTCTCCACCGGATTATAAGGTGACGTTAAAAGGGTTCTGGAGCTTTGGGAAACTCTTCTTCTGCTCTTGGGCTCAACAGGAGTAAACCGCCGGATTAGCGAACCAAGACTCCCTCTTAGTAAACTGTTAATTTGATCTGTGCATTGTTATTAGTATTTATCACATTACATTTTTGCAAGTTAAAACAATGAGCTCCTTTCTTACAGTTGTTGGTAGTGAGATAAAAGATTATAATGGATACACAAATTATCAATACCTATCTACAAAACGATGATCAAATTCTTATTTAATCTAATTGTTTGTTGCTAAACAGTTGTTTATAACTAAAAAAAATTTACTACGATACTTATTCGTAGTATAAAAATTGTTATTTTTATAAAGTATGTTGAATTCTTAAAATATACGCAATATTTAATATTGAAATTAATCAAGGTACATTATATTCCGTATTCAGTAGAAATATAACTACTATTGGCACGTTTCACTTCTCGTAAATGAAGATAAAGAGATTAAAGTACAAAGTACTACTTTTCTTAATCACTTTCAGCTACGTCCAGTAATCATCATATTTTTCATTTGCTCTTTTACACTTTAGTAAAATAAGCATTATTTAATATTGACTTAACTTGAAATTCAGTACTTTATTTTGACAAAGTAACTAATTTTAACGAATAACAACACTCTTGTTATTACTGTTTACTGAAAACTATCTCTAAATTAATAGTAGTACTTTTACCTCTTGTATAATTTTTTTATCTGATAAGTACTCGTATTTTTAGAGTGTATACTATCTAGGAATACAAGGTAGGATTACGCCACATCAGGTATCGAGTAACCACCTTCGCTGATGCAACATTTAAAATCTATTACTCATTTTATTCTCGACATATTCTGCGGGCAGATACACAGACATAAAATCATACAGAAAAGAACTTGACACAAAGACGCTTAACGCAATTCCAAGGTTGAACATGCACCATCACAGAACACATTCTTGTTTAGGCAGAAATGAAATTTAGTGCAAAACTGAAAGTGTACGGATGAAATCTTTTGGGATATATTGCCACACGATAAATTTAATTGTTTTCTTCATTGTTAGGTTTCATAGTAGTGTTCAAATAATAAAAGTTCCGGTACCTAGTGAGGGTACTACTGTACAACGCAAGAGTGAGCTGAAATCAAATCTTGCCACCCACATTAAATACCGATTTTCCGCTTTGTGATTTTTCAATGTCACATGTTAAATAAAATCTCATATTTATTTCAAAATTTATTTATTCTGCTATTTTCTCGTATCATAGTTACCCATAAGACCAATGTAAAAACATTCGCTAAGCTTCGCTAAAGTTTATCCAATCAATTCTGACTTGAAATATTTGTTAAACAAAGAAACAACTCTTTTTAAAGTTAGATTTTAGTGCCCCAATGCTAGTTAATAGGCTGTAAAATATAAGATTATGTGTTACTAATAATGGTTTATATAGATTTTCCCATTAAAAAATGTATATTAAATAGAAATTAGTTTTAAAATCTAGCTCCATGTTATACACTGAGCTTCACAAGTACAATCTTACTTCAACTGTCATGTGCAAACCAACATACTTGGATATATAGACTACAGCATTCATTTGATTATAAATATAAAAATTTTACTAATGTTCTAATTTTTTAAGCTAATCGTATACGTACCACAAGATAGTAACATTTGAACAGTAACTGCCTGATTGCAGTTACTATGACGATACTCTATGGAACGAACTAACAAATACAATTTTGAAATGATACGTTGAACGTTAACAATTTTTGTTTGACTTTAGGTGTTTTAATTGCTCGTTTTAATTACTTCAATAGATTTTCAGAAGATTTCCTTGACTAAACCATTAAAATCTTTAAGTACTTAATAACCAACACATTATCAAATGTGTCAGCAGATTCCCAAATGTTACTATACCGTACAGTAAAGCTGCAGACAGACAAAGTTACGTTTAGCAATAACTTGTATATTAATAAGACGGCAGGTGACTAAGCACCATTCGTTACCGCCAACAGGATTATGGGAGTAGTAAGTTTACGGTGGGCGAGGGGGGGAGGGGTGATAAATATTAGATGTAAGGAAGATGGCGGCGCAAGTGGCGGCAATGGAATCAATTAGAAGCGGATAAGAGCAATTACTGTGAGGAATCCAATAAGAGGAAACACAAGAGGTGGAAGAGCCAATTACTTGTAATGGAGTTAGTTGAGACCGGCGAGTCAGTGCTCTAGGTGGCTCACTACGTCTTCACCCTGTCTACTGTACAGTAGTACTATCCTGTATTTATATCGGGACTCGCTGTAGTTTAGAGTGTTGCTCTTATGTGCACTATCAAGTTTCAAGATTGTCCTTGTTGAAAAGAACATTTTTAGGGAATTGTGGACCAAAAGTGCAACATTCATTTAAGCAGCTATTCGTTTTGAAAATATATAGAGTTGGTGGTGCTGCTGTTGATTCTAATTTAAGTACACGCTTTTAAACTTTGCTCTTATACTGGATTATACAATCAGTAACAGAAAATTAAAAAAATTAAATTTAAAAAAATATTTTTACTTGTACAATATTTTCTTATCTACTTACTATAAATTAAATTAACTTTTGACTGGTTGATTTTTTCACTCAAGTAGGCTCCAAAAATTGAGTTTGTTAAAGTTCTTGCCATTATTAATCATAATTTGATAAAACTACAATATAAAAATAAAAACTAATTTAGAAAAAAACATACTAATTTAAAACCGTAATAAATTTATTTTAAAAGAACAGTAACAGAAAATTAAATGACGACTGCTCTAAAATTAACGAGAAGCTAAAGTGATTCAGTTAAAAAGTATAACTGTAAAGAACAGATAAACAAGCCACTGTACTCTGTTGGAAACACCATAAACTACACGGAAGTATTTCTACTATTCTCTGCTGAACCTCATATGCGTCTAGGAGAACAGTTGTAGCTCACGAAATAATACAGGAAATATTGTCTGGTGATGTAGTACATATCGTGTGCTACAATGTGTGCTCCCGTATAACTGGTGGGATTACTAGTCAAAGGGTTAAACATTAAATAATTCCATTTCCAAAAAATCAAAACCCCAAACTCGAGGAAAGAGAAATTGCGCCTTTTCATTAGAGCCTTTGTAAAACACACATGGGTCGTTACCGTACACATTTCCGTTGCGTGTCTGTGATTGGTAATTGGGTGCGGCGATTAATAGACAGTGTGGCAAATATTTGTAATTTATCTTTTTAAGTCCCTATTTTGACGAATAAAACTATACTTAATGTAGAATAAATTCGTGGTTGTTTATGTTATTTCAGTTCTATCAATATATAATGTGTTTTTCTACACATGACGTAGCTATGGTGGGAAGGGTTAATTCAATGTGAATGTTGAGTTTAGCTCCAGTTCACCTTTTTCTAAATGAAGCGTCTGGAATATGACGTAACAAACGACCTTGTGAAGTGACCTAACCTACTCTGACCTACCTAACCTGGCCTGGCCTAACCTGACCTCTGACCTAACCTACCTAACGTGACCTAACCTAATCTGACCTCTGACCTAACCTGACCTGACGTGATATGACCTGACTTATCCTAACCTAATCTGACATGGCTTGACCTCAATGACTGGATAAAAGTGATACATAGAGATAAATGTCTAGCTGTTTTACATAATGACTGAGTATTGGCTGGATTAAGTATTTTAGGTGTGACATATATATTCTTGAATGGAATGTCAATTAAAGTTATTACACATGATAGTATGCAACTTATGGTATAGCGTGCGACTAAGAAGGGCAAAATTGCAAGGTGAACATTAAAAATGGCGGGCTACATGTATTGAGAATACATAATCGAGGGAAGAAGAAGATTTGGCAATAATGAGAGGCAGAGGTTCCATGACAACGTCAGGCATCATATACATCGCATCGCTCAAGAGTCCAGGAAACGAACAATTTTGGGACCACGCAAAGACCCGCACTTTACCTCCGAGTCCGTTGATGTAGTAATGGCGCAGATGTGCGGCTCCTTTTGAGGAGTAATTGGGATAACCGGATCACAGAAGTGACGTTACTCCATTACCCGACCATGGAGAGGAGGGACAGACCGATTCACGTAATCACTAACTGTACTTGGCCCATTTGGTCGGCTTCTTTTACACCGACACGAGCGGGGCGCGCCACGCCGCATCAAATATTAACCACTGTCGCCCTGAATAATTGACTCCGGGGGTAGGGACGGCTTGTTTGCATCTTTTAAAAACAAGTAATTGAATTGGCGACACCGTGTGAGCACGCGGTATAGAGCCTAGCGTGATGGGGGGGGGAGGGGAAATCTCCTCGTGCTGACCTCCCTGGGGATGTTGTTGAGAGCCATTATTATTAACCTGCGGCCCAACAGCATGTTTAATCTGTGTGATATTGAAATGACAAATCTTGAGTTAAAACAGACAACGGCATTTACAAACACCTTCAATAGTTATTTTTCTACACTTCACATTTTTAAAACATATATCTTGTGACGAATTAAGTAGCATTGTGCTAATCCTAAGTGAATCAATGTTGGAAAACCAAGTCTGTACTACCATACTGGAAATAATATTCAACACCCTAATAGTATGTGCAAAAGTGTTGGAAGCAAAATCACAACATGCCAACACTTCTATTCGAAATCGCAAAAATCAGGAAGATTTACTTACAACTAAAATTGAAATACTTGTAACTAAAATATTGTAAAACATGTCAGATAGCAGTGGCATAACAGTTTTATATATTTTTTTCAATTATAAAAAAGCCCGAGAGTGTCATCGAACGGATGATGGAAAGAGTTGGTGTAATATAAGGTCATAGAACTAACCATCAGATTGATATCGTTACAGACAGGATTAAAACATGCGCCTCGCTATTTCACCTCCAAAATCTTAAGTATTACACCTTGAACCCTTGGCGCTCACAAAAAGTGGATAATACAAATTATAATAGTCAAATGAAATTCTTTTGAATAGCAACCGAAATATGTGTGTATGTTGATTTTATGTACAACGACAGTTTCGTGCCCATGTTATTCCGTTACGAACCCACCACCTGGCTGCGTAGGTGCGTGTGAGTAGTAAGCAACTGAAGAGCGATGCGAGGGAAGGTTATTAGAATGGAGAGATGTCAGGTCGACGTATCCAGGCCAGTGGATTCATGGCGGAGCTTTCTGATAGCTATAAATCAGGTGAAGAATTGCATTTGGAGCTGTCTAATACATCGTATTTTCTTATTTTTAGCGTGGAAGAGGGGGATGGGCGGCCCTAAATCCCACTTGAAGACGAGTTTAGCAAACGTACTTTGACAAGCGTGGCTCCGAGCATATACGCCACAGAAAGTGCATTAGCCCCCCAACCCCCTCCCCCACCTACCGTACCTCTCAGTATAAGTACAAAAATGAAATCTTTTAAAATGGTTTACATAATTCCAGATCCCAATGGAAAGGCGCTTAACCCCCTCCCCTTCGCCCGACGCTGTCTTCTTATACCATCTTCCATCATTTATTTACTCTGTTTTTAAACCCCTTTGGATTTGTTTGTTTTTAATATTTCATACTCGTCAGGCAACTGCATTATTATAATGGAAACATTACTTATAGAGTACTTGATTTTCAAATAATCCGAACAAATTCCATTCCTCTTATTTGTTTTCTCCGTGACCTTTTATGCTTCCATCAAGGATTGAATTATTTGTACCGGGAATGTATTTTAGATCATCTTTTCAATCTGATATTCATTACAGTGTTATATATTCCAAATACTTTTCTATATCAGTACCAGGTTACACAATTTCGTTTATTTCTTAAATTGTCGTAATGAAAAACTAATTTTATTTAACTTAGCAATAGATTAGTTGAGAATAAAGTAATATTAAACAGTGAATGATTATAATTATTGGATTTGACTTAATATTTGTATAACACACATGGTAAAATATACTTAAAGCTTCTCCAACCATAAAAATATAAGAAGGAAGACATTTATTTATTTTCCTTGTTAATTTACTAATTCAATTCAATTCAACTAATTTTATTCAGAACAGACATTATAAATTTACAACAAGCCCCATGCACTACAAAAAGTGCGTGCGGGAAAAAATAAAATATTACAATAATAAATATTACAAATATTAGCCGGTGTACATATCCACTATGTCCTAATCTTATAACATATCATAGGTTTACATTTTGCATTTATGTAAAATATTGCAACTTTTCTCTTAACCATCCAGCATAACCCTAAGTTAATTCAAAAATACGAAATAAATAACGTTAGATGATTTAAATATAAATTAATATTTTATTTATATAACATAAATTGTATGTACGAATATAAAGCTAAAATAAAACGTAATATATCGTAGATGATTAATTTTAGGACTGTAAGAATGAGGCTGAACAGTAATGTTGGTTTTCGATTAGTCACAAACATAAAACCAAGAAATACGAGAATAAGATCTGAGGTAAAACTCCTATCTATTTCCATCGCATATGAGGGACAATTATGGATTCCTCCACGGCCTAGGGGCTCGGGTGGCGCGGGTGGGGACCGGGCGGCTCAAAGCGCCAATAGTGATGATCAAACGCGCTGAATGTGTGTGCTAAATTATTAAGAGCCATATACTGACAACGACAAGTACCTTGACAACCGATAGCCTGCCGTCTAACCAGGCCGTATCCCCGCACCGACCTGTCGTCAGTCTGCCTCGTCAATTTGGATATTGGTTAGCAACCCTTCTCCTGCGTTCTCCTCCGGCTTTTATATAAATTTCATTAGGCCTACAGTCTTCACACGTTTATTTTAATTAATCTTTTATTTTCTAATAAGACAGTATTAGGATAGTGAAATCAATTCTAGGATGATGGGATCGGTTCTTTAAAAAAATGAAAATATGCATTTCTTTATTGTTTCAAGAGTAGTTGCACTAATTCAAATGCATAACCGTCCATATGAGCTCTGTATTTTTAGCGACGTTAGGCGCTTCCTTACTTTTTAATTTAAAAACATAATTTTGAAACATCTTATAACCAGACCAAAAATTGGAGACAATGATATGGATTTCTTACAATATCCAGCCTACGTAAAAGATAGTTGGTGGGAATTATATTTTATTTATGAAAATGTTACCTTTTTACCTTGAAATAATTAAAAAAAATACATTTCCTTAAAAATATGATTTTGTGAAGATTTAATACCTATAATTCACGTAAATACTATAAAATTCCACACCTTTATCTTTAGATATTTTTATTTGGGGCTGATTACAACATTTAATTTCTTAAATTTCCTTCTTTAAATACCTGTAAAATTGCTCGTGGAGCGATAAATATTGTTTCTACTTTCTCTGCCTCCAGAGAATTTTATCTAAACTAGTATGACTTTGAAATAAAAAATGTCTTAACCAAACCATTTCTGCACCACCTTTTTCAGGATGTAAGAATTATAGTTTATTCCTATAATTTCAACTTGTGTTACTTGTTTTATAAATTATATTACTTTGCAACTCTTAAGTTTCAATTTTTTATTGCTTGATGCCAGTATTAGAATAATGCAATATTATTTTAAAATTATACATTTATGTGTTATATATTTTTATTTGATAAAAGAGTATTGAAGGAGTAAACCCACTTATCCCATTGCCTGAACAATGATTTAATATCGTCTGATGCCACGAAAATACTTCACAATTAAGCAATCCATAGTGTTACAATCTGATAGTTTACTATGTTTACGTCTATCACGAAGTTGGAAATCTGTAATCTACAAAAAAATAAATAAATAAAATAACAATAAAATTTAACAAAAAAATAAATTTAATTTAAAAACAAAATTTAAATTAATTTAAATAAAATTTTGTTTGGTTATTGATAATTTTTATTTCATGATAAGCACCGAAATGGACATTTCTCAATGTGCAACCTCTTCAAGCGTGAAGTAAGACGAGCCTGGAAACCGTGCAGCAAGTGAAAAGCACTTATACATACAGTGTACTTGTGCAAAATATTAGATTTTTGAACGGTAAATTGCATCAATACACAAAATGTGCACCTTAAAAGTATAATTAATTGCTTTAATATTCAGCCTATGCGCCTTTCTTAAATTTATCGAAATCCCTATTTTCAAAATATGCACCACAGTTCAACGAGGTTTTTACATTCAGTTGCAATGTAGTGTTGTAGTGATTTATAATGCTCGGCCCACATTTACGCTTTCATGATAAAATATGATATAACAATTAATATATCTTCACAGTACAACACTTACCTATATTAATTGAAACCATTTAGTAACAGTAGTTAAATACAATAATTATGAATATTCTCAAAAATAATTAAATATGAATGCAACATTATTACTACTATTACTATTATATTTTATCATACTAGTTTGGTTTTTTAATACAGATATTGTTAAATATTTATTGTAAAATAAAAAAATGTGTTTCCTATTCGGAAAGTTTATGTTCTTAACGTTATGTTATGAGTGGCAAACAATAAATTTTAAAGCTTTATTCTGATTTATAAAAAAAAACTGTTATTATAAATATAAATTCGGGTAAACTTTCCGTATGTATCCTACACTAAAAAGGGTGTTTTAATAAAGCGGGCTTTATAACGTTCAGCAAATATTACACACAACTTGTTCTTTGAACAATAGTTAACACTGGTTAATATTGTAGTCACACAACGGGGTTCGTGTATTTACTTACAAGGATATTGATTTGTAATGATCGTAACAAGAAGCAAACACTGTCAATGAATCCAACATAAAAACTTTGTTAAAAGCACTTTTACTGACCTTCTCGTGACTTTTATTCCGGCTATATATTGACATAACAATTATTTAATTTTTTGATTGAAGGTCATTATTGATCATGGGGAATTTGAAAGGATATTAGGATTCCAGAAGTGTGCCATCGTTGTTGTGTTACTGCGTTTGGAGAACTGATTTATGTTTTCTTTTCGTTTGTAAGAAACGCAAAACAATGTTAAGCTTAACCAATTAACAAAAACATGACGATGGTTGCGCTATTTAACGGTTTTAATTCCTAGCATTTCAAGCATACTTTTCTACTTGAGGTAGAGGTAGATATCAATGTATATTGAATTTGATTTAGATAACAGTCAGTTTTATAAATTAAGTGGTGGATGGTTAAATTCTCACTATTGGCATCCTTATAATTTTAGGATTTAACAGATGTTGCTACATGTGTATGTAGAAAATTTAATCCTGGGGGATAACACAATGAGAGATTTACGAAATATAAAATGCTCTCTAAAAATAGGGGCTTGGGAATCTCCCCCGGGAAATTGATGAGCTTTAAGGTCTCATAAATGCGACCGAGCATAAAAAACTACAGGGTGCAATTAAATGTTTGCCTTTCAAAATTTCGGGAGAAGGCTTGAGCCCCTTCTCCTTTCCCTTATATACGCCACTGCATGTATTAATAACGATTCCATACATTATCTTGTGCTTACTGTTTATCAGTGTTGATGTGTATTGTTATGTTACAGGTCCGGCAGTTTCAGACCGGTGAACGAGGGGGGCCCGGGCCCGGTCGCCGCCCACCGCCACAACCCGCCCCTCTTCTTCCCGCCGCAGTTCCCGCCGCCCCTCTTTCCCTCGCTCAAAGGTACGTAAACAACTACATTACCTCCCACCCCCACCCCCACCTACTCGCACTATGCTTAATTTTACAAACCGAATAAACGTTAACCCGCGCCACCGCCGCCGTCGTCTCTCCTCAGTCTGGGTACCTTTAGCTCCAGGTTACCGAAACTCGCCCGAGTCAGATTTACCGACTTTATACATCAATATACAGGGTGTTCCAGAACTCTTACTACAAACTTTGTCATATTGTTTCGAGGACCAAGTGAAAGAACTATTTGTTAAACTATAATTCTAAATCGAGACAGATTATTGCCAATAAACCAGCACGGTCCCATTCACTTGTCAGTCACCTGTTATTTGTTCCACTATTGAACTATTCTTGATACCTTAAATTTTTGTTCAAATTGTTCCATAGAACAATATTCCAAAGTTTGTAGTGAGGTTTTAAACATCCTGAAAAAAGATCAGAATCAAATTGAAAATACTTAAGATTTAAATTTTTATAGCATAACATGGCCAATAACGCCTAAATTGATTCATTATGAAGTGAAAACGACAAAACAATTTTCTTTGGTTTAAACCCTTCATAATGTTTTATTTTTACTTTTTTATTGATCCTCAGTTAAATTTAATTTCGGATACAGTCATTCTTTTGTAATTAAAAATATTCGTATACTTGTGTATTCATGTAGAAGAGTGTTCTACATCATTTTAAATAAATTTCTAAATTTTTTCAATCCATACATAACGGCTCAACCGAAATTTTGGTTAATTTACAAGTATTCACAGCCTTATATTACATCTAATCAACAATTGCTTCCTAGTAGACGTTCAAATTTTCAATACTCGTATACTGTAGGCGAGTCACGAGGCAACCCTGGACTCGTTGCATAACGGTAAATTGAAGGCGCTAATCGCCTAGTATCTTGAGACTCTATAATCGTGTGCAGACGTAATTACTGACTTAAATACCTGCAAAATAAGTTGATACCAATACAATAAACAACTGCGCTGTGTAATGGGCTAGGGGTCGTCTTGTGACTTGCAATACAGTAACTACAATAAACAGTATTAAAATTACATCTCCATTTTGATACGTTTGAATTCAGAGTTGTGCGATACGTATTACAAAATTAACTCTTGTCCTTCCATCTTTTATGATTCTACGTATCGCAGTAATTTATACTTGTCTCTCGTCTAAATAAACACGAATAATCAAAATGAAATATGTAATTTAATGAATTTGGATATGTAGTAATAAAGTAGATAGAATTAAGGAGATAATGATACTAAAGGTGTCTTATGATAAATATTTATTTTAATATTTTTATGACATGACAATTTATATTATTTACCTTTATCGTTATGTATTGGTATCAAATATAGCACACATTGCTGCCAACGCGTTAATTAAAAAAAACTATTATACACATAAAATGTGTTTAATAAATATGATTTACTATTAACTAAACACTAAACTATAATTTAAAAGCACAGAAAATGATAATACAGTGATAGAAATTTAAAATAATTTAAGGGACAATTACTTAAATACTACATCGATGTTGTATTGGGTTGTTAATTAAATACTTGAAGGAAAGAATAATTAAATCCGATTTTTGCTATTCTATAAAGGATTTTAAATGACATTAGTATTACTTGGCAATGAACTAATTTATAAAAAGAGAAACAACGCACATAAATGTTGAAGTTCATTTAAATGTTGTACTGCTGAGTACCTTGTACAGGGTACTGATAGCGAATCTAATCAGTGTAATAACGGTTATGAATACCGCGAGGAGCCGAAATGATGTAATTGGTTACCGAGCGTAACGAGCGCAATACATCAGCGTAGCTATCAGAGGACGGCAAAGTTGATAACGACAATATATCTCAATAACTCGAGTTACCGCTAAAGTAGAACATTACCGGCGGACACTTAATTCTCATCACTCGCCAGGTTGTCAGGCCGGGCGGACGCAATTAATTTCAATGAAAGTCGGGTCCGAGTAAAAAAGGCATGTCTTGGCGCATAATCGAGTCGGTGTGGCGGGGAGGGGGCGGGATTACCCGGTAAATCTGCAATAAGTTAGCCCATTAGGCGCTGCGCGGGTCGCAGCTGGTTTCCCCACATATAATGCGCTAATGTGTGATTACCGACTTACCCGCCAGAGTTCGCCGTCAATAAGGTGATTGTGTTAGGAAGACATATGCGCGTTATCTTGTTGCTTACGTCACCTTCATCCCCTTTGTGTGTTTTAAGTAATTAATAAAGTCATAACATATTTCTTTGTTTAAAGTTTATTATTGATGACGATTTTAAATGATAATAGGGTTTCTAACATTTCCTATCGTTTGATAATAGGATTTTGGACATTTTCCACAGTAAAATGTCCATAAATTAGTCGACGTTTCCAGGATTGGTATCTATCACCTTCTTCATGTGGCAAGAACCTTAATACCTAAGGTTATACACACAAAAATTAAAGAGTGTCTGTTTTTTTAACATATAACAATGGCAAACGCGTTCTTGCCTTAACTAATAAGTGATTATGGTGATGAAAAGCAATGTTACTACAAGATCAATGTAACATAATTTTCAAAAGATTGACACCTAGATTCAAATAAATTTAACGATAGTTGTAAACCTAACAATGAGGTGAAACGTTCCGATCTTAATTAAAAAAATAATTAAAGTAGTTACTTACAGCTGCACTAAAAAATAAGTTTTATTATTTTAAACGGCTACCACTAATCGTACATAAATGGCAATATGTAACAATTCATACTTAAATAACATATCAAGGTAACAACAAATTTCGACCATAAGCATCCCTTTACGATATCAACAATAATTCTGGTAGCCGTAAAATCTGTTGTTTCATCATATTTCATTAAAAAGATCTATTCCCCAATCGGCAACACCACAAAAGTTATTTTTCGAACCCGATTATATAGCATTTCAGTCTTCTCCCACTTATCCGGCTGGACTGAAGACCAGATCGGATAAACCGATGTGCTCTAAAACTCATTATATTACAGTTCCCTAGTTAAATTTGAATATTAAGTCTGAACATGAATGGGGCAAAGACGTTCATGTTGCAACGGGTCCGTAAGTCATAGAGTTCAGTTGAAATATTACCGTTCTTCATTTCCGACCGATTACAACGGTTATAAGGACGTCTTATTAAAAATTGGCCGATTAAAAGAATGGGAATGTTTTGAGAACAGTGACCGGTGAAAGCGGTGTGTTTTTAGAGAGGCTACTGTAATTACACGTTCATTAAGTTGGTCTACCAACCAATGCGGAATTTCAGACTACAGAATGACTTTCGGTTCAGATGATTTAAAAATAAATTTTTTATCTTTTCTCCTTGAGGTTTTCTTAATGTTTTTTTTTTTTCTTAATGTTCAACCTCTGGAAATCATGTTGATACTATCACAATTCTTCATTACACAATTTTAGAGATCCAACCCACATAGTTCACCGCAGCGTCCATACTACCACAGCTCGAAATAGTTTTATGTGTTAAAAGAAATCGAAGAACGTAACTGAAACAAGTATCAAGATCCTACAGGTCCTATATCAGCCGTACATTTCAGTAATTGCGAATAAGTGAGGTATAATCGCCGCTCCTAATTGATTTACCTCATTTAAACTCGCACAAATGTTCATTAATAATCCATTTATTTAATGAGTACGCTGAATCATTTAATGATACTTTGATACTTGCTCCGGACCAAATCGAATTTCGCCTCACAAATATACATTAATTCTCTCACATAATTGCTCCGTTAAAAATGCTTTATCCGCAAAAGAGTGTTTCGACATTTAAAACACAATGCAGATTTAATCGCCGCGTGTTTGCATTTATTTATTCGTTAAAAGCAAAACAAACAAATATCCTTTAATGGATTGCAATGAAATTAAAATTTCAATCAGAGGTGGAGTTGTGTATCGTTGTTCACGTGTGAATGGCAGATCTGCTGTATTCAAAACTGAACTTTAACATCGGAAATCTTCGTTCTCGCAACAACAGTAATGCCGATAAAATGAATTACATTATCTATTGTATTTCAATCATGCCAAAGATTTAACGACGTAGTACTTAAGTTTCTCCATACTTAGAACATACGTGTTATGGTTGTTATGTGTTTAAATACAATTTTCAATATACACTAGTATTATTAACGTATCGATACGTTCCTCTAAATATGCTCTTATCTGAGATATGTATCTCTCGATGTGGGTACAAAGATTATATGATAGGACAATACATTGAGGAACCATATCCAAAGTGAATGCACACATGAACATCTCATTTAGGTTAGTCGACAGAATTCGTTACAGTGCCCTGGTGCTCGTAATAGGCGTAGGGTTGCGCTACAAACAGTTGATCCAGTGATACTTTTGTTTTGTCTTTGCTGTGACCACACAGAAAACGTAACTTTTGTCTATGATATTAATTATATTAGCGTATCAATTCTAGGGATTAAAAGTTCAACACAGACAACAATGATTGCAATTAACAGAATGTAGTCTATTGTAGATATAGAAATATTTTACCATTAAAGACTACCTGAATTTTTTATCATCAGTTTGAAATGAATTTAACGTTAAATGTTCAATCAAATGATCCCTAATTAGAATATAATGCCAATTTATAACAAAACTGGTAAGTTTTCAAGATATACATTTATATGGTGAAAGATACCACAATTTTTTATCGGATAGAGCTGCCAGGTGGATATGGCCCTGTGATGTCCAACTAGGAAGTACGCTATAATTATAGCGTAACTACTAGATGGACATCACAGCAGTCAACCACAACCAAATTCACCTTTCCCGCTACGGCAACGATTCTGCCCAGGAAAAGTCGTGGAAGCTTCCACCATCAAAATTGATTTTATAGAAAATACCAATGTTATAATAAATTTTTGTTGTATTTAAGTCGGCAACAAAAGTATTGTTTTTTAAGGAATACTTGTTTGCAAAAACTTGAAACCTCCATCTATTGGACATTTGATTTGTTTGTTTAATATTAAAAACCGATTTTATTCAAAGTTAAAGGACATGTTGCAGGTTTCCCGGGACTGTGCTCATGTTGCCCGATGAAACCGTTGTCTTTGCTGCCCGGAGAGGCGGCTGCTGGCAGCGGGGCCGAGCAGCGCTCCTCCAGTGTGGCCGAGCTGCGTAGGAAGGCCCAGGAGCACAGCGCCGCTCTGCTCCAGAGCTTGCAGCAAGTAGCTAGCTTCCAGCAGCAGGCCGCAGCAGCACTACACTTGCCTGTCTCGCTCCAGCTGCCCTCACTGTCCACGCTGCAGGCTCTCGCCAGGAAGAGCGACCCTCCACCCTCGCAATCGCCTGGCCCACTCGTCCCTGTCAGCTCTCACCAGTCCTAAGTCCAGCGTTCCGTTAGTCCCAGGAACAGAGAGAGTTCACGTTCTGGCAGTCCGAACAGCAAGCGGTTTTATTTTTTTGAACACATCTAAAATTTTCCATTGTTTCTCCTTTCTTATGGGGAAGCCTTTCATAGCACAATCCCTGGCAGTCTTAAGAACTACCTCTATACATATTTTGTTATTTTAGCTCCAAAACAGTTTGTGTAAATCTACAAAACCAAATCAATATAATGTTAGTTCTACTTGCAAAACATTTTATGTAATTGTTTACTGAATACAATAGGTACATTATTTAGTTTAGTATAATTTCGTACCGTAAAACACAGAACGTAACTTACCTGGGAAATAATCTCTCTTGACTTATTACGTTTCAAATAAATTTAGTCAAATTAAATACTCTAATTTTTGTACTTTTACAACAATTATGTTACGATTACGTTCATGTTATAGTACTCTTAGTTACCTTTGCAGTATTATCCACCATTATTGCACAAAACTTTACAAGATTACTCATCTTCATTGTAGAAATTTATGCTACAATTCTAAAAAAAATGTTACAAGTACATGTAACTGAAGTCTTACCATTGTATATACTTGCTAGACTAATCTTAATCAAGCCAAAGCGTTACCAATAAAACCTTAGACATAAGACTAAGTTATGAATTAAGTCAGTGTTATTATGTAAATAAGAATAAGTCTGTTGACGTTTAGTTAGTTTAAGCAACATACCATTTTAATTAAATAAACATAATTTAGCGCTTAATATAAGTGATTTTAAAGAATCCGACTACATTCCAAAGTTGTACAAATCTGTAGAATGCACGTACTTTAAAGATTATACAAATAATTTTAAAATGCGTATTATCTTTTGCCCATTAGGAGTGTTTTCTTTATTTCTTAGTGTTTGTCTAAACCGCCTTCAATTAATTTCGTTCAATTATTTTAAAGCTGTAAATAACAATAAAATGCATAAACAAAATTCCCATAGAATAAATAATAGTGGTTCATAAATTTTTTATAATACAATATGTTGGGATTTATTTATAACAACTTAAAGTTCAGTTATTAATTCTGTTTATTTAGTTTAGATTTGTCTTTGGAAATAAAACGAAAACTTTGGAAATTTTAAGGAACATTGCTTCTAATACCAATAACCTACACATCATCAACAGGTTCCAAATTCGAGGTCCTAATTCAAGGAATATGTATATTATTCATAGTATTTTATAATTAACTAATTTAAATAATTTTGTTTAAAATAGAACACTTATGGCGGTTCCAAGGAGGCTTTATCATAGTTTTTATAGACACTCACATAATGTTAATTATTGTTTTGTTTACATGTTTTTCACGATCAGAGAGATGGAACTAGATATTTTATATAAGATAAAATAAGAGTGTTTAACGGTTATTTGTTTTATATTTCATGCCCTCAAAATAGCTACACAATAACTCTATAGGTAATACAAGTGTTAAATTTATAAGAAATATTTTGATTTGTAGTTTTAGTTTATTGGAAATCTATGTTTTCAACAACAAAAATACAATTTACTGAGACCTCAAAACATAAAATAAAAGGTTTTTGGATATTTCCAATATATGTTGTGCTATATTCCAAATATTATTCTACTAAATAATATTCTTAGTTTTACCACATGACACACTTTGTAATTTGTTTTATTTCCTCATAAACAAGAATTAGTTAATTGTGTTTGATTTTAAAGGACAAGCGTCCATCGCCAAATACATTTATAAATGCTTTAACGTTTGACATAAAAATACTTTTTTAATGTCAGAATTATTTTTCAACTATTACTTTTTTATATTTTAATCACTTAATTCATTAACGTTGAGTTATAGTACTTGACGATGTCTATACATTTACGTGTGTTATTGAATTAAAGAGAATAGTGTGTATGAGGTACATTATAGATTAAATTTTTTTCAACAAAATTTAAAATAACTCGAGATTTTATACATAAACAAAACAGGCTAATGTCTCAAAGCAATCCATCAAATTGTATTTCCGTTCACACACCATTGTTGTGGATCTTACGTGCCATAATGACTTACTAAGTGATGTATATTTGTAAATACAGTTCGAAAGGTTTACCAAATGTAATATAGGCCTATTAAACGAACCAAATCTTAGAATACCAAATTTAATTGATACTTACGAGTTAAAGCCAAAGCTAGAATATAAGTACTCTACGTAATAATCAGTGTAATCTGTAATAATAGTTTACCAGTAGAATCGATGTTGACATTTCGACAATATGCTTGTATCTTCATGTCCCTTACTTAGCATAGCTACTTGAGAATTATGTAATTATAGAATTGTAAATAAATCGTTCTTGCGTCAATCACTGTTTTATTTCACTCTTTATCCAACTACCTGGGTGACCTTGAATATACTTTTTTGAAATGTTAAATCAGTCATTACAATGTAGTTGGTGGCCAAATGATCCTATCTACGAATATAATTTGTAATGGCAAGTATCTACCAAAGGAACTTATTTGGCTCAAGGTTGTAAAGAAAATTCATTTTTATAACAGCTCTGGGAATAACCAAATTGATATTCTATGAGCCTCACACATTTCGTAACCTTTTATATCTTAAGGACGCAATACTTAACTAAAATAACGCACATTAAGAAATAATTTTGAGAAAATGTCCAATTAGTGGACGTGATTCAAAGGATTTATATTACTCAGTGGTGTCTCAGTTAATTTTCTAAACTTGACAAATCACAAAGCCCACTATATACTTAATTCTTTTCCCGGATCGAAGGACAACTTCATGAAATAAAAAATAATGCTTAACGTAAATAATGTAAACTTTTGTATGTAAAAATTTGTTGTTGCCTGAAGCGTAAAGAAAGCATAGGACTTTTTTCGAGTCTTAAAATGGCGTTCAATGTTATGTGAAATGCATGTAAACTAAGACCTCACGGTTCATTTAATTTTATTAGAGCGACCAGTTTCAGTTCCTTTGGAAACTCTCAATAGTTGTAAACTGAAGCCTCAGATCACTTATACACAACACCCGTCATAACCAAGGCCTGCACTTCCGCAAAGTAAGACTAGAGGGCGGCAGGAAAATTTCCCTAACTCGGCACAATACTCTTTGATAACCTTACCGAGAGAACCAAAATCGTTATTTAAATTTGGATTTAACTCATATTTTGAAAACTAGGTTTAATATAAATAACTATAGCTAGTTCAGGTGTGTTCGCATAGTTGAGTCTGATATTTTCATTGAGTTTGCATAAAAGTCCATTTACTTATTATCGCTTGCACATTTTTAAACTTATTTAAGTATGCTTAATTAAGACCCTTTTAATGGATGTATCAATGACAATCCAAACCTGAACTTCTCATTAACGTTAGTTGCAGTCCCAGTAAACAATTGCTAGTGTTGTGTGTGCTATATGAAGCAAATAGTTTGGGCAATTGTGTACTCCAATTTACCCCATACCAAAGGAAAGGAATCATGCAGAAAAGGAATTTTTACACCGTCACGACAGACTAAAGGAAATTATGCTAGTCTAACTAATAACAGGCTTCAATGAAGCTCAGCAAATCCCATAGATGGACATGTACTATCATAGAACTCATTCTTGTTTATATAAAATTGAAACGCCATCCAACATTTATAGTCTTCATTTTAAATCTTTCTCCATATGTCTTACAATGCATTCTAATAATATCACGAGTTAAATTTCCATGACGTTGTAATCAGTTTGCTTAAAAGATTTAATTAATGTGCGATTTTTTCGTTGCTATCATGGTTACCAATAAGATAACTGTATAAATCTTTTGATAAATATGTCAAGCACAATAATCAAACTCGATGTTTGTTGCTTATACAGAAATAGCTTAATGCAAAAGTTCAAGGAGATAGGTAAGTTCGTTTTCGAGATATTGCTCGGAAAGACTAAAATAAAATTTGTACATTCTCTACAATGATAAGATTTGCTACCGATCAGCCAGGTTTAGCGAATACAATACTTCTAAAATGACATTAACCAACAATATACAATAACATTAGGCAACTAACACAATAATTCCTCCAATCAGAGTAGTGTTATAACACCACTGGTCTCTAGCGAGATGTAAACATGATAAAGTGCTAGTATGTATCAAGGTAAATTTACCGATCAGGGGCGTAATCTAAATTTCCAAAGGGGGGAGGTTCCTAGAGTTTATTCGTATGCACAGTGGACCAACCACAGCAAAAACTAATGATTATTGAGTTATTAAATATAAATTATGTGGTTGGTAATTGCTGGTCAAAAAGTTATTTGATAACCATAACATCGATTAATGTTTTTCAATATATCTGTTTCCTTTATTGTACTTTGTGATTCCTATGAGAGACATAATAGGGAGGGGGACATTCCCCTGATTCCTCCTTTGGCTATGTCCCTGGTACTAGTAAAATTAAATAGTTATAAAAAGGAAAAGAAGGTTGCCAAGAAGTTGAGTAAGAAATCAGACATGTACAAAACAGAACCTCAGAAAAATAGGTAGATTTAAAGATATATTCACATAAAAGATATACAGCTTATAGGGAACGAATTATTATTTTTATATCGTACTAATATAACTTTGACCTTACTTCGTTATTAAAATAAAATAAATAAAAAATAAGGAGTATTTATTGAAGTAAAAACTAATAAAACCACTATTGATGGTCAAATACAATGATTAAATTGATTAGTTAGTACAAGTACACATATTCTGTAATTGTTAAGTACCAATAAAATAGTTAATTTGTCTGATTAATAATTATGCCCACCAATGTAGTCACTTTAGAACTTCTTACGAGGGAATTATTTCGTGTTGTAATGGATTACTGGCACCCTCTGCGAGAAGAGTGAAGTTATTTCATCACTGTAACTCACATCAATCACATACTGTATGTCTCCATATCTGCATGAAATCAGGTAGAAAGCATCAACCATTATAATGCCAAAGCAAAAATAATCTTCGTTCGGCAATAACTTTTGCCAATCTATCTTTCAAACTTCAGCCATATTGCTCAACACTCATATAACTTTGGTATCACCTTAAAAGCTATAAAAAGATTAGATTTTCGGTAGAAAAGTTAAAATACACAGAATTTTTAAGGCATTGGAAAGCTCAAGATTTGAAAAGTATTTATAAAAATCAAAATTCTTCATTGTACACTGACGCTCATGATTCATGAAATATTGATAAACACTACATTTTATGTTTCTATAAAACTATGAACTGAACGACTTTAAAACTGATTAGAATTGAGAGCATATATACAGTAGTATAGCAGTTGACTACAGTACGAATTAATACGCAAGTGTCATCGGCTTATTGGAAGACGTATATTTACGATTCCATTCAGATTATAGGCGTAAACTATAAATAACATGGGTCCCTAGAATAAAGCACTGTAGTACGCCATGTTCTACAGATAAGTGATCAGATAATCGTTTGCCATAGGGAATAGCATAAGCAAATAAAGAGTAACGTCCATAAAGGTATGAACGGAACCATTGTACCGTAGTGTTCCTGTTACAGTGGTGAATGTTATATGAAGCCGGCAGTCCATTGGATCAAATCGCAGAACATACCAGTTAAATACTCCTCTCCATATAGGACAGCCATAGTACTCCACTAGGTGTCATGAATGGAATTTATAAAACCATACTGTGAGCTAGAAATATTAAGGGCCCAAGAAAGAAGCCGTGTGGAACGCCATGTTCTACCTATAATGGGTCAGAAATTCCTCTACCTAAAGCAGTTATAGTCTGAATAAATTAATAACGTCCAGAAAGGCATGAATGGAACCACTATAGCGAAGTGCTCCTGACACCGTAATGGACTTTCCTTGAAGCCGGTGGTATATTGCAGAACATACCGGTTAAATGCTTCCTAGCATATAGACAGCCATAGTACTCCATTAGATGTGGTGTTTATAATACATACTGTAATGAGAACATGAGGAAAAGGTTGAGGGAAGGACATGAGGGAACTTACTGACAAATTCTGACAATCTGTAATGACACTCCTTAGGCGCTCTAATACCTTAAATGTAGGAATAATTGAGATTTGTCTGAACAGACATATTTTTAGTTCTTATAAAACAGATATATTTTAAATGGAAAAACATCTTGGTAAACTGAGCCACTAAAAGGGAATACCCAACCATCTTGTAACAGAAGGAAGCACATTCTACAATTCTGTAACAGGAATAGCTCATTCTGACATAATCCTGTCCTCTTCTAAAGAGCAAGTCAGACTATAGGGACTAGATGTGCACCGAATAGCAGTAGAAATACGCTAGGTTTTATACTTTGTGGGAGGTTAAGGAAATTAATCTCGAAGTTTTCAAAATATTTAAATATGGAATAAATTAAAATTGGAAATTATATATGCATACTTGTGGGCACAATAGTAGTGAAAAATAAGCAAGTAACGGAGTTATACAAGGAAGTACGCTTGGTGCCGTTCTGTTTTTTATGTAAACAAAAAAATTTGTGGTTTCTGGAAATGCAAAAAGTTGTTTCATTTTCTTCATAACTCGGCTATATTAAGCTTAGAAAATAACTAAAGGAAACATTAAATACAATGAATCTCTAGCGGTAACTTCTGGTTTGATACAACTTTGCTACAAGGAACATTTTAATTAGAGAGTTGCCTATACAATTTCCAGTAAAAAATATGGATTTTGAAGGAAACTAGTTGTGAACTAGATTATATTTTTATGCGGGGAATCAACCGAATTCATTATTGCATTAAGTTTTATATACTCTAGGTCAAAATGCTTGGAAAAACTTTCCTTCTTTTCCTTAAATTAAAAAGACTCACTGCTCGGTTTCTGGAGTTACATGATATCCAGGATGGAGAGTTTGGTCACCTCATACCGAGATTTCACAGTACAGCCTACTAGGATGTTAGTAAACTTTGTCTCAACCAAACCAGCTTAGAAGAAGAGAAGGCTTGCTCGTTTTAGTCTCTAACGGCCAAATAGGGCATGGGTGCCTTACCTTTTTACATCATCCCCGTCATCCAGACCGACTTACCTATCTTTTTATACCACTTGTACAATCCACAGGCTATGATGTATAACACTTGTAGAATCCACAGGCTATGATGTATAACACTTGTAGAATCCACAGACTATGATGTATAACACTTGTAGAATCCACAGGCTATGATGTATAACACTTGTAGAATCCACAGACTATGATGTATAACACTTGTAGAATCCACAGGCTATGATGTATAAACACTTATACATTCCACAGACTATGATGTATAACACTTGTAGAATCCACAGGCTATGATGTATAACACTTGTAGAATCCACAGGCTATGATGTATAACACTTGTAAAATCCACAGACTATGATGTATAACACTTATAGAATCCACAGGCTATGATGTATAACACTTATATAATCCACAGGCTATGATGTATAACACTTGTAGAATCCACAGGCTATGATGTATAACACTTGTACAATCCACAGACTATGATGTATAACACTTGTAGAATCCACAGAGTATGATGTATAACACTTGTAGAATCCACAGGCTATGATGTATAACACTTGTAGAATCCACAGGCTATGATGTATAACACTTGTAGAATCCACAGGCTATGATGTATAACACTTGTACAATCCACAGGTGATGATGATGTATAAATGATAAATATAGTCTATGATTAATTATTTAACCCTACGAAACGTGAGACTTGTCATCCTTTACAAAGCTCTAGGAAATAGGAGACAAAGGAATCTCTTGCAATAAGTTTTTTATGAACTGTACAAAATGTTATTAAGGGCCCTTTAGGGTTCTTAAAACCGTGTCGTTGTCTGCTTGACCGTTTTTGCGATAACTATTGATATAAAAGGTCTAGTACATAGCTAGGTGCAAAAGCTAGGTACATAGAGTCATCTTGGTTCAAGGAAAATCCCTATTGATTTTGGGATCAAAATATCAAAATATAAATAATTCAAGAAAATGTAGCGGTCAGTTCGGCAAAAAACTTTCTTTTTCTGTAGGTACTTCAATGTATTATTTAGGTACATTAATAAGAATATATTGATATTTTACTGATAAACCGTTCGTAAAAGATATAAAATTATAAATACAATAAATATACAATTCAAAATTAAGCCTATATCCATAAAATATAAAATTATATTCTGTAAAATTATATGATGTTCTAATATTAGTTTTTAAATAATTTTCAAAAATATGTTTTGTGTACAAATTTGCGTAACAAGTGTTTGCTTATCGTTGACTAAAAATGCTCTTTATAAGCAAATTAAAGAAATAATGCTTTTTTAAAGTAGATCATAAATGTAGTGTGCACCTTCTTCCATTATAAACTCGATAATATTTAAGTAAAAGCAAACATTTAATGAAAGCATGTTACTATGGATGACTTTTAATGACTAATCTAATCCGCAGCACTTAGAAAATCTTTTACCACGGTCGATATGGACGCGAATATTAAGCAGAATAATCTCCTGTAATAGTATAATACGTAAAATAATTGGTCGGCAGTAGTAGAGAGCATTTTGTTGGTGGGTCGACTTAACTACATTACAGCCATCACTGGCATTGCATTATCTATGGCGTTCGGATGGCTTTGAAACTGACTATTATGAATGGAAATGAAGGGTCGTTTTATTGGCGCAGGACATATTTAATGACGCAATAGTGACGTCGTCCGTCGGACCTTGCGGTTCCAATGTTTAGGGGTTATCCTTCGTCCTTAAAAAAGACTGTACTGTTCCTAAAGAATGTATCACTGTAAAAAAACTTACGAAACGTATTGTATTGTGTTTTAAAACATGTAATTAATTACACATTTGAGTTCAACTTGGCACGCGCTCTGGACATCGCGTCGTGTCGACTTTTCTCCTTTTTTCTAGACGTTGAGATAAAAACGTATTACACTAGAAGCTTAGACACTAGTTAAGTACGTTACATAAAGTGCAGGTATCACTTTATTGCCATATATTTTAAATAAACAAGTACGCCACACCATGTGTCGTGTAACAGGCTTCGCTCAGGTCTCTAACTGATTTCATTCTCCAGATGTCCTGTTGAGAACATTTAATCAGAAAGAAAAGAAATTTTTACAGCCTCCAGGCACACAGAGGAGAAATGTGCCAGCCTGCCAAGCTTAAATTATGCTTAGTTAATTCCCACGGGAAGGCATGCAACTCCATTGACAAATTCTTGTCTAAGTAAAAATGACGTTACAGGCAAAATTGCAAATCCGTAGCTTTGCTATTGAGATATCCAACGAAAGCAAACACACAGACAGGTTGACAGCAGTTAAACAGATATAATACGAAATGTTCCAGAAGTCTTTGTGATAGCTAATCAAAACATTTAAAAAATAAAGTTTATAGCACAATTTATTGTTCATTCTTGAGAAATCACCCGAGTTATAGGCTTGGATATCGCTCAGCCAAATCCCATGGAGGGACATGTACCAACATTTAACTCTATTTGGAATATGGATATACAAATAAACTGATGAAACGGAATATCGATGGACATTTCAATCTGTAGATCAGTTCGTTTTCAAGATACCATGCAGACAGGCACACATAAATAACATTTTTTTCAAGTGATAGTATGAGAAAAAAATTAGATATGAATAAAATAATGAATATAGAGGCACGGGTTTATTTACTTTCAGAATTTAGTCCAATATCATTATCTTTATAATTGTCATAATCTTCTTCATGTTAGACTAAAACTAACCAAGCGGACTCAAAGTTTCTTTTGCCTTAAACTGCCACGCTCCATCTACCACGTATCGCTTATAGCAAAACCAGAACTGTCTAACAAACTGTATGCAATTTATCCCACCCAGATGCTTTTTAGTTTGTAAAACTGTATAGGGATCCTATTATACACAACATTATGTTTAAGCTAATTCAACTACTTCAACCCACCCACATCACACTTAAATATTAAAAGTAAGCAAAGTAATTAATGTACTAACTAATTCATTTTACTACAAACCATATTTTAGAGATTGTTAGTTTTTGGATAACAGTCAAAATCCTCTTATTTTTTCGCAACACAATCTTGGGTTTTTTCATATTTTCTAAAACGTGAAGAGAATTGAAAAATCGCTAATCAAAACGCCAGATTAGATTTTCAACTAGAAATCTAAATAATAAACTATTTGTAGGTTAGGTAGATACAGAAATGGTTAAAAACCAAAATTTGAGTTTCAATTTGTTATTATGTTATATTTTTGACTTATTCAATACTTGTATCATTACTATTTAAAGTTTACAAATTAGCCAATCAAACTTTAATTGTTTAGTAAAACCTCGACCGTTGTATTGATATGTACTCAATATAAATGGTATTACATGAAAAACATATAAAAAATAATGATATAATTTGTATAAACATACGTACGGATATTTAAGCCAATTTATCCATTTTTCTCAAAAAATTATAAAATTACTTCCTAAATGTTATTGAGAGCCGCCATCAATACTATCTATTTAATTATTTTTTACTATCACGTATTAGACATAAAAGATACATAAAAAGATAGAACTCGGGTGTGGTAATATGGGCCTACTTTTTTCTAGCTTATTTGGAAATACCAGTCTTCATATACTTCACCAACAATTGATGGATAGAGTATAAAATTTACATAAAAACGTAATAAATGTAGTTTTTATTTTAAACATCGAGTGATATATTTGTTGTAATAAAACATTATTAACTATATATAACTACATACAAATTAACCCAACTCATGATAGTTATTAAAATAACAGTTGGCTTAACACTGAAAGCGTCATCAAAAACTGTGTAAAACAATGCTCAGATTAAATACCAACAAAAAATCCGGAGTCCAGATTACATCACTGTAAAACAATGAATTTTAAATTAAAAAGGCAATTAAAAAAGGGCTACACAATTTGGATCAGGGAGATTAAAACTGCTCCGGAAAAGTTGACTAATTACTCAATTAGTCGATAGACTGCGTTGATTTTTGTTCCCGCTTGGGTATCGGTTATGCAGGCGGATAAAATAAAATAATGCACACCACCCTGATTCGTTTGGCTTTGTGCCTCACCGCAGATGAAAATATCGCCAGTCATCGGTACTTTTCAACAAATAAAAATGTATGACAATGAATGAGGGGGATTATTGAACTCAGTTAAATAGGCTCCAACTATGTATAATAGGTGTTACATTGCGATGCTTTATTAATTTTATTTATTTACTTGTTGTACTATTTACTTAAACCTGACGATTACGTTGTGGCTTATTATGCACACTGATTGAATATAAGGTGCACCACACCACGTGTCTATAGGTTCGTTGAATTTATACAAAATTACAAGTCTATAGCTCAATTCATTCTTGAGATATCCTGCTCACAGTTAGGCTTCGCTGACGCCCAGCCAAATCCCTTTCAGGGACATGCACTATGATCTAAGTTTTATCTTGTTTATAAAGAAATTAATTTTCATGCAAATGTTAATGCCACCAATTTAAATTTGGAAGTAATACTTTTGATATTGTAGCTTATGTAGGGATCCGTGTCTTTATCATATGTTAATATAATTTTATCAAATTAGTACATTATTACAATTTTTCAATTAATAATGTTAACAGGAACATAATAGTAACCTCGGATATACTCTAAATTGAAGAATATGCACATCCCATCACAACATATTAAACTTATTCAATTGTAAACTGCTTTTTATTTTAATTTGTAATTGTAAAATCTTCTTCTTAATTTATAGCCAATAACTTATTTCATTTCAGAAAAAACAGTAAATATCCAGTAACGTGTTATTTAAAATTTGACAAATTCTTACAAAATATTAAATTATTCTCTCTAAGTTTTGTCTGTAGTATATTTATTTATTTTAACTGGATAGTAACATTATCGTCAACTAATGAATAACTAAATTATAATAACAAGAACTTCTATTAACAAATTAAATTACTATACAAAATATTATAACATTTACTTATATAATATTATTTAATGTAGGTCATTGTTTATGATTTAAAATCAAACTTTAGTGTATCGCCAATTACTTTTACAGTGCAAATCTTTGTTGTGTTTCACAACATGCAGATATCACTCAGAAGCACCACGACAACGGTCCTTCACCAGATGCGTCGCGAGGTCTTCATCCTCTCACCCCTTTCTAATTGTTATTATGTTGTCAATTACGGTTGAAATACTCAAATCTTTTCAGCTAATTGTCTACTGTTTGTCAACAGACAAAGTACCAATCGTAAGTCTGGATATGGATTTCCATTCGTTGTTGAAAACTTAATTTTTTGCAGAAAATTTAATTTTCCATTTAAGGCAGATATCTCTTTTTTTATAAAAAATACTCATCTTTAAGTGCAAAAATCTTTATTTTCTATGTAAAGCTACGGAAATAAAGAGAAGTGTGGAAAGCGACCCGCACGGTCACGTCAATGCAGGTCTAAAAAGAAAATTAAAATTGTTACAGTCATTGTGACTGATTAGTCATTATGTATAATGTTTGGTTATTATGCATAACTATCAAATTGATTAATCAAAGTGATGAATTAATGACTAGCCAGTAATGATACATTCTGTTAAAGTTATAATAGTACTAGGAAATTAGGTTAGGTTTGTTAGGTTATGTTAAACAATGTTGTATATTGGACGCACTAATAAACAAAGCATGCATGACTAATCACTTTCGCCAAAATCACTAACTATTATAAATAATGACTTGATATTATAATATATTAAAGGTGGATTAATTACTCTGGCTGTAACAGCAGTATTTATTATACGGACAAGACGGTAGTGTGTTAGATACGTACAACTGACCTAGGTCAGAGTAAGGTTCGTGCCAATAGAGTGTCATCTTGTTTCTCCATCAAAGTAAACTTCTGTACTGTTCGCATGCCTGCTAGTCTTATCCGCTACACTGACTGTCGCATTTTACAGCGTAGACAGGGTTTTCAAGAAGGGGTGTGTTAGTTTTACTGCCAGTTTATACATATGCACAATAGAAAAACTTCAGCTATGGTTCTGAGTTACATCATGTATAAATAGGTGGCTAGCATAGCGTCGATTAATTTGTGGTAATTCATTCTTCTTTTCGACTGTACGTTTGGGTGGATCCTACGGGATACAGGGAACTGTATCCCTCACAACCAAGCTTGGCTCCTCTACTGTCTACATACAGCTCATTTAAAATAATATGCAAATTCATTTGAATGTATCCAACCAGCCTCTAAAAGAGGCTTTGGTGAGGTCTGTCTGCGCCGAATTGTGAACTCGTCCATTACTACCGAAAGTGACATTACTCCTATAATTTTGCTTGACAGATTCTACGATACCCACATCATCGGCACGTACTTTGCAAACTTTGCATTGACTCGATTCTCTTATAGTTTCAACAACCTTTAGAATCAAGTTTTTTTTGTGGCCAGGGCCCCATTCCTTGCCCCCGTTGTGTTATTTTGACAAAATTAACACTAACAAAGCATTAAAGACACCACATCTCTGAACATGTTTAGCATAATTTCTGTCTACACTATATCTAAAAACACAGTTACACCGATCTATTTTTAACTGTAACTTAAAATATCACACAATATCAAGCTAAAATAAAGATTAAAACTTATTTAATTAATGTGTATAACATGCTAAAGAATGAATTCTGGTAAAATTTATTTCCATATTATATAGCCTGAACTGGTCACGTCAATGCAGGTCTATATTACGAGTACAAATATTGGCATTGTTACAGTCATTGTAATTGATTAGTCAAACCTATAATGATTGGTTATTATGCGTAATGATCATATTTATTGGTATTATTTAATTATTATATTGGTATATATTAATTGATATTAGTCAATTCACAGAATTGACTAATAAAAATAGCACGTACCTTCGCCAAACGTTCAAATTGTACTCATAACGCTACAATAGTTTCCACTTCTAGTAAGTCATATTTTTACACACTTGAAAGATACGAAATTTATAAGCATTTTAAGAGGAATTCACCAGGTGATCCCATGTTAAATGAGAAGCTACATTCAACTCCAATTATTTGTTCAACACAAACTCCAAAGTAACAGCGTCTCGCCAACCGACCGATCACCTGATAACGTAGATATATCGGGAACTGGTATCACCTGGTGTAAGTTGTCCTGTTTTCTGCCAGCAGCAATTTTGTGGTATGTTATTTTTCATGTGTGGTAGGCCTATCGAATGTTAAGTTTTCGTTATTTATCTATTTATTTGTTGCTTTTTGTGCTATTTGTAAATTTTAAACTATGACGACTCCAGAAGGATAATCTTCGCTTTTAATACTTATTGACGCCAGAAGATGACTTGCTAGAAGGCGACACTATACCAGTTGTAGTTGAAGTGTTGAAGGAAAGTACTTGTTTTTTTTTTTTTTTTTTTTAGCGTTGGGGTATTGGGGTGGATTCACAGATCCTCACACGTCAACCTGAGCTTATTGTGTGCCCCTTTGATGTTATAGGGGTAAGCCTATGTTTGTGCCCTTAATTAGGCTAAGAAGCTTTTCCCCGATACTAGCATCTGGTTCGTCGCCTGGTTGTTTATCACCGAAAAGAGCCCTTCTCCTTGCTCCCAGTCTCTCACAGTCCAGTATTATGTGTTTTGCAGTCTCTTCACACTTATTGCAGAGACTACACTCCGAGTCCTCATTTCGTAAACCTAGAGTGTTTAGGTGTTTCCTGAAGTGGCCGTGTCCAGTGATCAAGGCAATCACTTGCCTTAACCCGAATCCCTGCCCAGCCCCACCAGCCATCTGGTGAAAGCCGGAGCTAGAATCAGCAAGCAGTCTTTTGCCGAGTGCTTGTCCTTGGTGACTCTGCCACCGCAAGCGGTGTGTCTTCCTGGACCATTGGTTTATACTTTGGTAAGCGGCTGACTTGCTTATACCACAACTCGGTTCAGGACCGGTGTATGGCATGCTTGCTCCGCTTTTGGCAAGCCTGTCGGCGCATTCGTTGCCACCTATGCCTGTGTGGCCCGGTACCCAACCAAGACGCACAAAGTTGCGTGATCCAAGTTTGCAGAGAGTGTTAAAGCACTCCCACACAAGCTTGGATGTAATGCTGTTGGAGTCAAGAGCTTTAAGAGCTGCCTGACTGTCTGACATTATACAGATGTTCTTTCCTTGGTACCCTCTGGTAAGGCCTAGGTTGGTACAGGCCAGGATACCATAGATTTCGGCTTGAAATATGGAGCAGTTCCGTCCCAAACTGCCGCAAAAGGGCAGTTCTAGGGGATTGACTAAACACTCAATATCCAGTTCTGCCCTTAATAAGCGAGCCATCCGTGTACCAGACAAAGCTCTTTCTTATTGTTGGGATGTCATCTTGCGATTTCCACTCATCTCTGGAGTAGAAGTCAACAGAGAATGGCTTATTGAATACGAACTCCGTTCTCATTATGTCGGAGATCATTTCGAGAATAGCGCTTGGGTTTACAGCTTCAGTGATGGTGCCATGGCCCGCGTTAGACGCGCCATTCCTCCACAAGCCAGCAACCATCAGCCGATAGGCTGACTTACGCGCTTCAGCTTTTATATGGACATCAAGAGGTAGAAGTCCTAAAGCCACCTCGAGGGTCGCTGAGGGACTGCTCCTAAATGCTCCGGTTGCAAAGATTGTGCCAAGGCCTTTGTAAGCTTTCGAGCTTGGCTTTAGCAGTTACCTGATTCCACCTTTGTCCACCAAACTAATGAACCATAAGTGATTTTGAGGCCTTACAACTGCTTTGTAAAGCCATAGTGCTATATGGGGTTTTACGCCCCATGAGAATCCTGCAAAGTCTCCTGGACGTCATGAGCGCCCCACTTTGCTTTATGCAGGAATTGTTAAGATGATCGTTCCACGTAAGCTTATGGTCTAGAGTCAGTCCTAAAATATTTGACTATCTTTGACCACTCAAGCTGTGTGGATGCGAGTTTCAGCCTAGAAAGAGACTCTAGGTTCTTTTTCCTAGTGAATGGTAACAACTACTGTCTTAGAGGGATTTACTTTCAGTCCCTCTCCATGACACCAGTTGTGTACATGTTGAAGGTTGGTATTCATGATATCAACAACAACATTTGTATATTTTCCCTGTACCATAAGGACTATGTCGTCTGCATATCCTTGGACATAGATTCCATTGTTAGTAAGGTCCTCATGTAGACCATCTACTACTAGATTCCACAGTAGAGGTGACAGGATGCCTCCTTGAGGACATCCCCTTGTGGGTGCGATCACAAGCGACTCTTCATTGAGATCGGCCCTGATCCGTCTGGAGCACAGGCATGGCCCTAAGCCACCGGCACAGAGCTGGCTCGAGGCCACGTCGCTGTGCTCCACTTACCATCGCAGAGAATTTAGCATTGTCAAAAGCTCCTTCAGTCTATGAAGGTGCACAATGCCAATTCCTTGGCGGACAGGCTGTCCTCAATCCTACTGACTAGTTGGTGCAGTGCTGATTCACAGGATTTGCCTTGCTGGTATGCATGTTGGTTGCGATGAAGGGGAGTGTCTGAGAGAACTCCCTTTCTCAGGTGCCTCTCCACCAGTCTTTCTAATGATTTCAGTAGAAACGAAGATAAACCGATGGGACGAAAAGATTTAGGGACAGAATAGTCTGCTCTCCCTTTTTAGGGATAAAGACCACCCTGTTGAGACGCCAGAACTTGTGGTATGTACCCATAAGCTAGGCTCGCCCTGAATAGTTCACATAGAATGGTAAGGAGATTCTCCGGCCCTTGTTGAAGCAGGGCCGGAAAGATTCCATCCCCTCCTGCAGATTTGAAAGGGGCAAATTTAGAAATTGCCCATTTGGCTTTAGAGAGAGACAATCCTTCTGGCAATGGCCCAGCTACCACGATAAACTCTTGGCATGAGCCTGCCTCGTGGTTACCAGACGTTTCTGGTGTCGTCATTCTCAAAGATACAATCAGGGAAGTGAATCTCAAGGAGAAGTTTGAGGCTATCACTAGACCCGGGAAGTGTGTTTGACCTCCCTGGGACCTTAAAGATCCCAAGTGACCGGTTGGACCTGAGCCTAGTAAAACGTTGAAAGTACTTGTTATTACTATTAATTATTTTCCGTTAAAAAAATAAAGCACATGTATCAATTTTTAAGACAATATTTATTTTGTAATTTCAGGAATATTAATAGGAAATAATTTTATTACAACTCAGTCGTATTTTAGTCTCAGGATTGTTATATGACTTACAGTAGGGTACTTGCCTTCCGCGTTCATGTTTATGGTAGGAAAATGTTCGACAATGAAGCGCCCCTTCTTTTGTTACTCGGATAGCAGTGTGAGTTAAGAGATACATTCATCCAACACGAATGGCAATTCGTGTGTACACGGGAATCCATGAAGAGGCTTCACTCACGCTCAGAAGACAGTACAAACTAAACAGCCAGAGCAAGAAAATCCACCGAACAGCTCAGGATGTGATGTCGAAGTCGCGGAGATGCTCGCCAGCAAAACGGGAAAACAACAGCTGATGGTAATAACGTTTACAGAATGATAGCACATTAATAATTCGCATCCGGGAGTAGTTTGGGCACTATGCATTTAAATCGGTCAGTCCATTCATAACAGCCGTCAGCGATACAAGCGATTCACATATTTCACAACAACAATAGAACAGTAACAATATAAATACGGAAAAAGAAGAAACGGGCGGTGTAGCGGAAATATATTTACAGCGAAGCGGAAGTGGACATAGAAGTGATGAGTGGAACTAGGATCTGGCGAATAAATCAGATAATCCGCCGGAAAGCCACCTGTCAGCACTGAATAACAGTTCTTGTTGAAAATTCCGGGGCAATTCCGAATGGAATCTGGCGCGCGGACAAAATACAAAACAAATCTAACGCGATTACCCCGTGCGGTCGCTCTTGTGTGCGCGCACATTAGCGATTCCGTTTCGCACACAATGCGCGCATCAATAATGTGAACAGCCTGTTGTTCATAATTGCGCGTCACGTCGCGCGTTTACACAAATATTTGGTAATATTGGCAACACTGCACTCCCAACTACATAGGCGTGCATATTTTACACAGGCGGGGAGCCTAGTTACAACACCTACTGTGCGTGTACATAGACTATGCTGATCCGCTTTTACTTTGCCATTACGGTATGTACCAGCAGTAAACTCGTTTTGCCAAACTCATTGAAGAAAATTATGGCAGTATCGAATAGTCTCGTTGCGGCCTCATGCATACATTCATGTCGGTAATTCGCTTGTGGACTGGACGGATACTGCGTATTGTTTAATGGCAAGGGGGAATACACCCTATACACTCATTATCGTAAGTTAATCACGTATCCATACATTATTATAGTTTTTAACAGGAGAATTATAATAATTTAAAATCACAACGTTTTACAAATCTCATGATCCACCTTGAAGTAAAAGAAATTACGCCTTAGCTTAATAAAAAAAAAAACACATCAAACACGTTTTTTACAGATTTTACTAGTACAAACAAGTTTCTTGAAATGTGAAAGGAAAAAAGGATGAAAAACACAAAATTTAAGATGAAATAAAAACCTTTTTAATTCCTAAAGATATTCTCACTTTCGTTCTGTTTTGTTATTAGTTTTACTGTATTTTCTCCAATAACTATCACATTATGATATAAAAACTTACATTTCTAGCAATCGAAATTATTAGTTTAATCAACCTAATTTTGTATAGAAATTAAATTTGTAATATTACTGCATAGAACAAGCATTGAGTTGAGCCGTTTTTTTTTTTTTTGTTTTTTTTTTTTTTTTTTTTGCTCCACATGAGATGAATAATTTTAAACTTCATATTTGCGCGCTGAACAAACTTTTATTTGATTACATCTTATAGCGCTACGTTAATATCAATGTAGTGTAAAAATAAAAGAAACCTTAGATGTAAAAAAATTAACTGTATGGTCAATATTATCTTATCCGATTTTAAAACAACGTCTATATTGTTTTATTTTACGTCTTTGACGTGGCTTCAAGTGACAGTCTCAGCTGAACTCGCAGCGCTTCCACAGTTTTACGTGACCGTCACGGTTTGGTAAAGGGCTAGGCGATCTAGTAAATTATTAAATTAGTTATGTTCTCACTAGACATATGATCTTTTTCATTCTATATTATTACATTTATGATTTTACTCTGCGTAGTTTTGTTCTATTCAGTTGTTGTTCTTCAATTGTAATAAAATCCAAAGATATAACAAATTATCTGACTGTTCTATCTGACTTATCTGCTGGATATTCTACAGTAGAGCGCGTCGTGTCTTTAGTCGTACTGAGCGGTTCTAGTTAGCGCTAGTTAAGTGTTAAAAACTCCACAGTATTATCAGGTTTGAACTTTAATGTTTTAAAAGTAGTAACAATATTAGTTTACTGTACTTCAATAAATGAGACAACTGCATTACAATGCCATTTATAATCATCATCAATATAATCAGGCCGTACAGTACATGCGGTAAAAGGGAGAAGCCGATTACATTTGACTTTGAATGATTTTCAAGTTAATTTCTGCAAAAAAATGCAATACATGCAAAAATTCATGCTTGAAACATCGAGGATTAATTATTCAGGATTTCTAAATCCTCTTTTGACCTACTTATAAAACATAGAGCTAAGTCATCTGTATGATGAATTAATTTCTCTGGTGAATAACTTAATTAAGTCTACATTCACACAACACGAGAAAACAAATTCAAGGATAGAAACCTGAGCCATCTTTTAGTTTCTAACTACATTGGAAATGTCCACACATTGATCTTGATCAGATAAGAAACGTACCATAACTACTTGATGGAGACGCATGATGCCGTATTTCTTTAATTGCAATTATATCTAATGGTGAACAAACTGAAAAGCTTTGAACAAGTTTCTAATTATGCTCAATGCATGCTCGATCTTCAAATGATAGATATGATTGTGCAAAAAGTTGTTTACTACATCAATTGATGATTTGATTTCTCTAAATCCGAATTGTTATGGATGCCTGAATTTTTATTAAACTTTGGATGAGGACGTAAAGATAATGATTTGACGATAACTGAACGAGCGAATAGGATGTACCTTTTGAAAATTAGGATGACCTTGCCTTAAAAAGAAAGAAACATTTCTTGTTTGAAATGACAAATTATTTTGTGAGTGGTCTCAAGACGTTAAACATTAAGCATATCTTTTAGAAAAGAACTTTAAAAGTCACACTTTCAATAAATAGATAGAATAAATTCAGACTTACCTCAATTTCTATAAAAAAATGAACATATTTTTACGTTAACTTATAACTTGCCTAGGTAAACATTCTATTTCTTTTTAAATAAATGTGACTAATTTTAAGAATGAGGCCGAAAATGAACCAAAAGAGATATAAAAGTAAGATACACAAATTATAAAAATTGAACATTTTGTGAAATATGTGAAAAAGTCAACTAATTGATCAGATATTATTTATATATATATATATATATATCCGTTATAAGAATCCGCTAGAGTTGCGCTATATCCAGTAAATGATAGTTTGTACGGTTAGATCGCGCTGTCCCAATGATACTTGTGTTAGGTATTCAATTTTTCAGAGTACATAAAAGGGTCCTAATATGACATATATTCTAAGCCTACCAAACCTTAAGCATTGATAACTACTTTTCTAATAACTGTGTAGTGAACCATCTCTCTACATATGTAAATTTAGTTTTCTGAAAAGGATAAAAAATAAGCCCCCTTATACTAAATAGAATTAAAATTGTAAACATAATGAACTAATCTTATTTCTCCTAGCTCTTAACAGAAAAAAGTATAAGACTTTTTGGTTACATAATATTAAAAACCCTCACAATCCAGTTGATTGAAATGTTCAAAAGCCGTATTCCTATTGGTTTATTCTCTCTCCGGATTCACTAATTGCTACTAAAGCAGATTAAAGAACTGAAAATTACTATAATACACTGAATTCACAACAACAAAAACCTGAAATCAGAGTGAGGAATTGAATGAGTAAAACCAGGAATGGTGGATGGAAGCCAGTTTCTGTGTTTTAAAATTACCCTCAGAAAAACTGGTTACTTTTCATGTACTCGTAATTTATTAGTAATGTAACTCACTATTCTTTTTAAATGCTGAACATTTGAATATTTTTCGCCGAATTGTATCGATGGCGTTACAATGTAAATAAAAATTAGATTAAATATAGAAATATGTTCATAATGCAAATTATTATTTTAAATTTTTAAGTATGGCATTTCTGACTTCCTCGTCCACAAGGACGAACATCATGGATGCAATCGTTTCCCCCTTAAGGATGAAGGAGAATCGTTTCCCCCTCGTCTTTAAATGAAGAGACGAGTTCAATGAAGTCACACGGGAAAAATGTATTGAATTAATTTGATACTTATATCTGATCTTGAACGATTATCCACACGAATTCAGTTCCCCAGGCAGTTTTTTATTAATATTCACAAATATTAATGATTCTATTGACATCATTTTCTGGCATCTTATATGACACACCAATAACCCTCCAATATGTTCTGAAGAAAGTTTCAAGTTTTCGTTCATACTTACAGTTAATGTCGTGTAGTATCTCTAAACAGTTCGTTGATATTTTGTGACATCAATGTATTATCCTATAATTATGGAAAATTGGTTATGTTTTATCATATTTTTTAAATAAGCTGGTAAAATAGCTATAACACAGTAAGGCAGTAGTAGTAGGCTGCTTAACTCCCGCAGTAGTCAGTGAGGGGTGAGGGTACGCGACAATCTCTACTGAAAAATAAGTGTTTACTCAGTGCAGCTACCTAAAAAATATTTTACAGCTATACGTCTCCTCGTAAAAAAATAAATAAACCTTATTCGGTTAATAAATCAAGAGGGATACATAAAACAGTTAGACCATTTAGTAGTATGCTACCTTTGAGCAAACATTGCACAGTAAGATTTTATGGAGCAATATTTTCGTGCATGATTAATTTTATGATCTAGATATCGATACCAGAATAAGAAGACAGACATCAGTTTCGAAACGTAGTATTTTTAACATACGATGATGCCATATGTCAGTAAAATGGTTTTCTATTACGTTGCAGTTGCTACTCTACAATGGTTGTGTATATTTCTTATTTTATGGAATGCATGCTATGTATAGGTAGTGTGGATAAGAAAATCAATAGTATTTTGAATAGATTCACCGTTAATTTTTCTTCTGCCAGCAAATCTAGAGTTTTGCCTCACTATGGTGGTTTACAAAGATTGTAGATAGTTATTTAAAGATCAATAGTAGACCATATTTCTAATAAAATTATATCACCCGCTTACCTTCGGAAAATACAATAAATTTTAATTCCAACATCAAAATAATAGCGAATTGTAGGTTATTACATAAAGTTATGTAACAACTAAACTAAGTTAGAGTTCATTGGAATGGAATTCTTAAACAAAAAAAATTACGTAGGGTATATGATTACTCCAAATAAATAAACACTCTTGACAATACCGGAAGGAGCAAACGGTTTACTCTCTCATTCATTAGTCATAAGAAGAATAAATTGTGCATAATTACAGAAAGGTTTGATCAACGATGAAATTAACGAGATATGGTAAAATGATACAAACTTATCAAATGTTTGGAACAATGTTCACATACACTGAAACATTGTATTACTTTCAGACTCATAATTTATCGGTACGTAACAGCTCTCCCACGTTATTTGCTGGAATATTCTGCAGTAAACACGTGACTGCCACATATATAAAGTACTTATATTAGTTTCAAAAGAAGCCAGTAAATTAATATATCTTAGTGGTGGGGAAAGGAGTTAAAACATTTAGCTTTACAACTGTATATAATGTTCTAAACTAATTGTGGTAGGTATGATAACTTAAGCTGTGACACAATAGTTGCAAACTAGCTTTATAAATACATGTATAGTTCCACTATCTAGGAAAGATTATATGCAAACGAAAGAAGTATAGACGGTGCGAAAAACATTTTTTCACATTAAGCTCATTTTTTCAAAACAGCAAGAAAGTAGATTTTGTAATTATATATCTCTTTTTGTACTTTAATATAATTGTATCGTTTTAAGTGAATTTAGCTAACTAAATCAAGTACAGGATCAATAAATAAATCAACAATATAACGATTAAAGAACTATTTTATAAAAATACACATATTAACATATTTAAACCCTAAATTTACAATGTAATACATAGGAATATACAATATATGTCTAAAAGTACACTTTTGACAATTTGTTTATTACTATGGTACGGTTTACTTCCTTTACTGACTACTTAACTTCCTAAGTTTCTTTCCTATTTCTAAAAAAATTAAATAAGTACAAGAAATTTAAATAACAATTATAAATACAGTTATATTTGCTTGAAAAAATAGAGGATGGTTAAACCATACAATAGAAAAGATCCCCTTGCAAAACAAATTTTCATTTCAACAAACTAGTGAAATTTCTAAGAATAAAAAAAAAACAATACTGTTAAGCCGCTGAGTACCGTGGAACCCACCCGAGCTCTTATATTTTGCTCGGTCGAGTCCCGAAGAGTTCAGTAAGGACTTCGCGGTATTATGCGAGAAATGCGATTACGGCCTTCTTTAGCACATTATTTTATAATGTTTACGACTAAATCTATGTCAAACACCAGTTGAATAACTATTTTACATTTTCTCCAGGCTCTAAAAATATAAATAATTCATTTTTGACATAAAGTACTCTCAGTTGTTTCAAGTTGTATTGGTGTAATTTTTTTGCATAAAAATGGTACTATAATACTGTTATATAAAGAGAGAACTGTAATAAAACTTCTTGATCTGATACAAAATAAGTGTTAAAAGATTAAGCAATCCAAGAAACATTTCCTGCAGTGTTTTGAAAAGTGAAAGAATAAGCATTCTGTAATTGTTTGTACTGAATCTCTTTTAGAATAAAAATTGTGATACATCTAAAGAATTTCAATGTTATACAGGATTACTAGACTAATAATCAATTATCAATAAAATCATTCAATCTGTAACCAAACATGTCAACTGTTCTTTGAGAAGATATTTTGTCAAATATTTATTATTAAATAGTTTCTCGTGATTTTTACTTGTTGCTAAAGAAGCTTTACACTAAAAGTTTTTTATTAAAATATTCGCACAATATTTACTTTAACTACCCAACATTTTGTCCAACTATATATTTTTTATTTCATCTTTATCCATTTTCAACAAATACCAAACTGATATTAAAATATATAATAGTAAATTTTAGCGATTTGTCTCCTAGCTCTTACATTTTACCGAAAAAGTACACTAATCCTCTCGTATACATTCAAAATATATTGTGACAGTTTTTTAAAAACGTATTTCCCTGATGACACTCAGACTAATAACAATAACTCTTATGATTAACTTATTACATGTCGGATACTTCTTGTTAAACCCTAATTAACGAATACGTTGCAACTATCAATATTCACTGTTACTTAATGTGCCGACAATACCAACATGAAATGCACACACCAACCAAGCTTAAAATCAAATCAATAGTTTCATTTATCAGTAGTATTTTTTGTATGTCCAGTGACTCAAACTATTTAGTGTTACCACATAATAGAAGAAAAGTAGAGGAGCTACATAGCAAGGACAAATAATTGGTTGCTTTGGGAAAACCAGGCGCCTAAATAAAGATCCCAGTTGGATGACAACTGTACTTTTCACAAGCCAAAAGCAGCTGGAGCAGATCAACAAAGTAAAGTGTGGCATTACCATCAGCAAATAATTTCCTTTAGTGTCATTGCTATTATCATTGGGTGACACACGCTATCATTAGAGGTTAGATGTGCCACGGTAGTATGCCCAACGAGATGTAGCTTCTGTTGCCAGTAAAGGATGATCCCCAGGATGACATCAGTAGAGGTCTGACATGGTGACGTTCCGCCTGACGGCGTTGTTGAAGCCCTCTTTGAAGTGGTACCAAATATCACTCTTCACAATCTCATCCGTTCTAGCTGTGAATAAACAATGAATAAACAAACCAATTGAAACGGAACACTGAAACCATATCAAAAAACATTATTCACACCAAGCAAAAATATTCACTTAACGATGTCCGGAAAATTCCTGTTTCTTTCACAAGCCTTCCATCGTAAAAAATAAATAAACTTCAAACAAAGAAACAAATATAACTGACCTAATCAGGAAAAAAGAAGTTAGTGATTTTATAATTTTAGCCTCTTCAGATTCAAATCTTCACCATCCTACAACACTTCTTGCTCTTCGGTGCTCTGAATCTGCTAATTCCATATTTCACAAGCCACATATTTCGGATCTCAAAAATTATCTACCAATAGTAAGCATATCCCAGTATCTACTCACAAAATTTCGTGCCATCTGACTAATAAATTTAATTTGCAATAAATTTAAGCTCAGCCAAACAAATTTGTCTATCCTTCACCACTAAAAACAAACCCATGTCTCCATCGTATCTAAAATATACATAATCATAGAGCGCTTCTTAATTTCTATTCTTCTTGGTACATGCATCAATGAAACTCAAGGGCAAAGTGACTCTTCCAATGTACTATGGGACCATCCAATTTTAGCCTTAAACACTAAACAACTGTGTTGCATACCTTTGGATCCTTCGCACAATTCATTAGCACCTAGACACCGTTGAGGTGAATAGAATACCCAGGGTTGTCACTCACGTTTAATTATTACATTGAAAGCTCACAACCAATATTGATAACTTTTTATTTTATGATGCTTCTCGACATCAAGGCCCCCTTGTTCAGACACATCAAAGAAGTTGTCAATATAGGCTGTTGTGACTTTTAAATGTAGTGATTGAACTAAGAAAATCCAATATAAGACCCATCTTCAACATATAAATCACGCTGTATTGTTATTTGTCGTTGAAATGTTACTTAGTGCCATAATTCAGTTTATTTTTCTTTATGACCTTAAGAAAGAGAGTGAATCTGAAAAAATATCCTAACAGTATAACGTGTACAATAAATGCAAGGTTTACTGCAAAGGGTGTAAAAATGCATGAGCCAAAACAGAGTCTACTCCTTCAGTACTGAGCCTACAAAGAACATATTTTCATATCAATAAAAGATTGTTTTATGAATTTTGATACATAGTAAAGGGACCAAATACTGGCAGAGGTTTATACGGAATGTTAAATTTACCTCCGCAATGAACCCACGCAGCTAAGTATACAAATGCTCTTCGAAAAGAAAATCATTAAACATATTCTTATATAATTTTATGGGACATGACTGAAAATAGGTTTTGTATCGAATAATGCATTTTTAACGGCTACCAGTGTACAAAGCTGGAAGTGCTCATGAAGTAGCCATGTGGTTGTGAGAACTCAAATATCGTGAAAGTAGAAAAGCAGCATATGAATCTAAAAAAAAATGGCGACTTTTACAGCCTCTCGCAGTTTATCGACAGTCAACATCTACTCGCGGAATGCGATATGTGAAATGTTTACAACGGCGACAATATGACTCACCTGGCGACTATGGTGAGATGATTTCCCTGTTGGGGAACATGTGTAAATAGGATTTCCAAAGAATGGTACACATTTGCAGAAATTTGCAGAAATTGCAAGAACACGCTTTGGGGGGTAAGCCTATCCCAAATGGTGAACAAATAAAAGGTTTTTACAGACTGAGGAATACAATTTTATGATCATGATGATGCAATAAGGGAACATTAAAACCATTTGGATAGATAAAATGAGCTGTATGATCTATATTTATGTAAAGACGAGAATCATGGCCATAATCAGAAAAGCCAGTCGACACCAGTACCGAAAACTTGATGTACATACACACATCCTGTAAATGACGAAAAAAGGTTGTATTGGATTGCAGTAACCAGAGACTGGAGAGCCTAAATTTCAAGCATCTATTCCAGTTTACGAAATACTTCCAAGGCAAAATATTGCATGACTCTTTCAAAGCATTATTTGGACTAGAAAGCGTATCTAAAAATGTGTTTATTGGAATAAACACGTTAGAAATAAGGATTTTTAAACAACCTTAACATTTAATGATAAGAATTAAGCAAGACTAGGAATTAGTGACTATAAACACTAATGAGGAATTGAAGAAGGCTAATGAAATTCCTCTTGCACAATTCGTCGAGCTGCATAGACAGCAATCAAAGACGCCTAATTCGCCCAGGAGGATATTAAGGTAAAATAATTATTATAATTAATTACTTAGACTGTGAGGGACATGTAGGTAGTGTCAAAGAGTGTGAAACGTTCGCACTCAAGGCGTTAAATCAGAAGTTTCTAAATTTTAACGTGTTCCAAAATATTTCTTTTGCTTTATACATATATTTCTCAGATTATAATAGTAATATAGATGTGACATTTTTACTAAATATACAAGTACAATATAGATAAAACAATGAAATACGAAGAAAATATCATTGTTGACGGAAATGCACTTTATTAACAACATTTACAAATGTTCAGCTATTGTAAATATAATTAGCTCCTAAATAATGATGTTGTTAAAGTTCCTACAGTAGCATGAGCAGGAAAGGCGCTTTTAACTCCCCTTAATGGTGATGACATGGCCAGAAACCAACAAAAAATTACATGTAGGCGACGATGGTCAAATTCTAATATAAAGTGTACTGTTTTTGTTTGTGAAAAGAACCAAAACAAATTTAAACCGTCAAACTCTCTGATTCTGGCATTTAAAACTGAATCACCATCATAATTACACGCAGAACTATTACAAATTAGCTTATGGAAAAATATTCAGTAGATAAAATTAAGTAATTTTACCAATGCATAAAACGTGAAAAGCTACACTGCGCTGCAAGAGATGATCGAGTAACTACTAAAGAGCGGTTAAACTTTTACGCGTTCGCCGGGAGTAAACAAAGCACTTTTAAAGAGGTGAAACTTAAACAAGAATATCAGAGAGGTTGATACAATTGCCCTTAAAACCTTAATTACGCCGAACAAAAGAAGGAAATGACATGCTCAGAGAACAAAGCCACCGTGAAGGGACGAGCTGGAGCTGTTTACCGTGCAAAGGGGGCGAGAAGCGCCAACAGGGAGGGGGCGTCCTATCAGCATTCGACAGTCTCACTCTTTAAATACTTAGCGAACTAATCAAAACCGAGAGCCGGATTAAACTTTGTAATACTTCTAGTGACTCGATTGTGAGGGCTGTGGCAGTGTAATTACCCCCGCCCCCTCTCCTCTCGACCTCCCCCGGGCAGATCTCATTAGGAAAAACAAACAAGCCGCCATCGCCATTGTTCCAGCCAACCAATCAAAACGGAGAATTAATAGTTACATCCCGACTGTTAATCGCACGGAAAATTGCGACAATTCCTCGCTGCGCCGCGACTCCCGCAATTAAACAATTGCTCAGTGTTTGCTCCTATCCGTCTCCATCACGGCAACTCAAACAGAACGTCATTGTCATTACCACTGCCGCTGTGTAAGTGGGATCAATCCGTTTCCACCTGCGACTAACCTGATTTTTTGATCGCTGCAACAATTAGTCAAACTGAAATTGAGAAATCAATAACATTCTAATGGTATCTGGACGTAATAAAACTATTACTACCTTGAAATGTTAAAATGGATTAAATAAACTGAATATAATTCATTACCTTTCAGTTGGTTGGGCACCAAAGAATTTTCCACAACACGCCCAAAGAAGTCCTTGGTTTGCTGCAACAGATTTCAAGAGAGTTATAAACTTTAAGTTAATAAACCAAGAAATAACTTTATATTTAATATTAAACTATTGTATTACTTTTTGAAAAGGGAGATCACCGTACATTGTCAGTGGCAACAAGAACTCAAGGTACGCGAGGACAGTATCAGTCGCCCAATTCGGCCCTACAACAGTTACAAGTCATTAATTAACGAGACAAATCAACTCTCGACACAGAAGAAATTACAATTCACTCAATCAAGCGCAGCAGCCAGCGGGTCAACAATAAAACAGTAATGTGAACGACTGGTGCGGGAGTGACGATGACAATGACAATGATTTCTGTGATCCGATGTGTTCATTAAGGGGCTAGTTATGCGGGATACGGGTGTCACTCAATCAGGAAGTGTCCTGGCGCAACCAATCATGGCTGGCCTCATTATTAGCAATTACTTAGCTACAATTGAATTAGACCCGGGTACTTATGTGACGGATGTGGACTAAGACAACTGGGCTGGGGTGGTGACAATAAACCGTATATAGCTGGGGTATCTTTCTACTCATTTCGTTTCTACTCTTTGTATAACTATAACACATTTTAATATCGAAATCTATTTAACAATTTAAAAAAAATGAACTTAAGTGGATGTTTTCTATTCATAAAAGAATTTGAAAACTTTCGAATTGAGATGAGATGGCATGCTAGTTAACATACAAGAAATAATAACTGATGAGTTTAGACATTATGTTAATTTATCTATAGCAATTTATTAGAGCGTTAGATAGCTTAAAAGATAAGCATGATTTAGAGAATACAATCGGCAATAGAAACTTGCTGCTTATAAGGTTTTTACGTTAGCATTACTAGAATCACCAGAACAGCTGATAAACCACGATTGTTGCTACGTTCATAACTTCAAAATCAATGTTAGAGATGCCGGTTTGTTTAACATTTTACATTGGTTGAACAAGTTTTTAGGTCTTGAAGATAAATGAATAGCCAAATCTACTCTGGAGCGGTGAAATTATACGGTAAACTTTTTATAGAGCATTGAAATTCCTGTAAGTAGGTTGAACATTTCAAACACTGTCTAAACTCAGTTGCAATGAATGTCATATTGGCCGATCAGTTATTTTTTAACACTTGCACTTAAAATTCAAACTCTGCGTGCAATAACAACCAATACTACTCAACCTTTATTACAAATATACGAAAAGCCGAAGCCCACAATTGTAGACAGATGTTGTGGATTTCAAGTGAGAAGAGATACTCCAGCACGACATCGTGCCTCAAGTCCGCGCGACTAACGCAAGAAATCGCAAACAAAATAATCACCACAGCTCTGATGGTGCACTAGTGAAGGAGGTGTTACATGACAAGAGATTCCAAAATCACGGGGTCAAAACATTTGAATAGGAATTGTCTCGAACGCCACACCAAATATTTAATTGGAGGCAGTAAAAAGCTAGTTAAAGTTAGAACAAGATAAGCAATATTGGTAGATATTGGGTACAAACGCTGAATGTCTCTTTAATTACGGAATTTCTATTGTACAGTATACTTTTCCAAGTAAGTCAAAGTTTATACTTATATACATATAGAAAAAGTTACATATATATATATATATATATATATATATAATATATATATATATATATATATATGCGTTTCGTGTTAACTCGATATTTTCAGTGTACACGTATAATTTGATCATAGTTTTGTAATTGAGGCTAAGCTTAAATAACTAAACGCCATAAAAGATGAGAACTTTGAACTCCAGTATCAAATATTCAAATGTATTTACCAAGTAAATAAAGTAAGAAAATTTCATAAAATACTCAAGTGATTTCCTTCGGGAAGAAACAATAGGCTGGCTGGAGGCCGGCGCCTGATTGGCAAAATTGATGTACGATAAGGCTGCAGTGGCGCCTCCCCTTCCCCTCCACCCACAGAGATAAATAACTAGCTTTTTCCGCTTTCGGTGCGATTCCATTTAGGAGAGCGAATAGAAACTTTGTTCTTTATTCGGGAAAACATCGTTAAGTTCTATCTAAGTAGGGTTTATGTCCGGCCGTCGCAGGATTTGTGAGGACCACGCCCCCTCACTCCCGCCAGATTTCTTGCCGCGCGTGTTAGTTCGCTCGAGCCACTTTCTTATCCTACTCTTACTATCTACCCTCGTTTTTCACTCAAGCACCTATCTTCTTAAATAAACGTTTTTCGAATTTAATTTATATTATGTATACAATTGAGACTTTAGTCCTGAATACATACAAAAATACTTGAATAAAGATATATATTGATAAATATGATTTTCAAATTATGATGATATCACAGGAAAGTGAGTCGCGTGTTTGTAGTTGGTAGTCACGATATAGCACGTTGGTATTTGTGAAACGTCACTCTAAGCTTAGCTGTTATCAATGTGGGCTTGATTGTTACAATAGTTTGAGAAGTCAATAGTTAAGTTTTCAAGGCGGCGATGTATAACACTTGAAAATAGTAAATGGCAATCGTCATGGTATACGTAGTGAAACACGTGGTACGAGTATAATTCTGCGATCATGGCAAAGTATAGATATATAAGGATTACAATATTACATCAATAGACGATTACGGATCTGAACATCAATAGTGTTAAGAAAGACATGCTAAAACCATGTAAAGAAAAAATGATTTTGTTTCATTTCTGAATCCATAAAATGTAAATATTTATCAACGCATTTGCAAGCAATATTTAAAACTTTACAAAAATAAAAACCTACTGCCGTTTAAAAACGGTGTTCAATAGTATAGTTGTAACGTCATCCCAAATAATAACCGATTTATATCATTCATATCAAAGCTATTTTTCACCAAAATTCCTAGTGATACTATCGGAGACGTAATAATAATTAACCCTGGTCACAATTTAAGCAATGTACCAAAATTTGGAATTTCATAACTGCTAGGATTTAATTTATATTTTATGTAGCTTTCTTCTGAGTACTATAGGAGGTATATGTTTACATTTTATAACTCTATGAATTGAACACCCATAGCAAGTGTCTTTTAAAACGTTTAAACTATTTCAAGTGACTGGCCACATTAATGTACTTTCGGCCTTGGTGAACACAGGTTTTAACTACAAAATAATTGTTGTTGCATCCAATATTTAATATTTTAAATAATTTTTTTTTAATTTAGTACATTTTAAACGTTTGGTGATTTTTACTTAGTTTTTTCGAATTTGTTTCGTAAAACTCCTTTTGCTTTGTTATCTAGTATAAAATACTCGAGAATTAGTTTAGTTCCAAAGATATCATTAAAATACAAAAAAAATATCAAGTTTGAATTTTTCCCAGTGTTTTAAACACAACCCCCAGATAACTTCCTAATTTATCGTCCCTTCTCAGTTCGAAGTACTTAATGTTTGGTGTAATGTGATCCATCAAACAGTTTCAGTCTCAAGTAATAATAATAAAATAAAACTTTGTTTCATGAAATATTTAGCTTTTCAGATTATACCTGCAATTATTTTAAATGTCGAAATAATGATTTTCGAGAAATTCTCGGAAATGGTGTTCAGGAAGTAAATTGTGGGATAATATAGCGACATTTCCATTTGTGACAACACTACTACGCTATACTCATTTAATTACAGCACTCACTAACTTTTTCCTCAAAATTATGTCTATCTTGTTTAGTGGCGATATATATATTATTAATTTCTGACGATTATTTTGTATTGTGCCAAGCTAAAACCTTTACAAATACTGTTCACTGTTCAATATGTTTGACCTTCCATGTCGTCCTTACTAAAATTAGAGATTAACGATAGATTTCTTCCTTATCGAAATTGTCCATAAATTTTAATGAAAACTAGGTTAAGATGTGATACAATACAAAATTGCCTCCGTTGTTATACACACTGTGTATTATTTTGTATAATATGGATATGAATTGAAGTACTCCATTTACTTTGTTGATATGTTGCTCCATACACTTTCTGCGGTATTTTGTTTTAAAAGTCTAGTAACTTTGGTACCGATTATTGTTTACTTTCCAAATTTCAGATCCAAAAAAAAAGCAAAAGAGAATGGAGAAGACACAAAAGGTCGATCAGGGATCTTTATCAATTTAGTGACTTAGCGAGTGACATAAAGGTGTAGAAGAATCAGGTGGTCTGGAAACATTTTTAGAACAGGAATAATATCAACAAACCCTGAGGAAGGCCAAGACAAATGTGGTGGGGCCGAGTAAAGTCTAATATTGATGTATTGAGAGCTACAGAAGAATATGTAGATCAGTAGAAATGGAGGAGACATATCGGTGCGGCTAACAAATTTAAACGATACATTGTTGGACAGCTATATAATTTTGAAATAGCTTTTGAAATAAATTAAAATTGTGGAAGGATAAAAGATGTCTTTTATATTAAAACCTGGTGACTTCCATCAAGAATACAAAGCAAAAAAAAGCTATATCATTGTAGTAACAACTTAAAATTCGTGCATGCAACACTCGAGAAATGTGACGCCTTACTTAAAAAGCTGATTGTAAAAAACGGTAATTTCTAAAATGCAATTTTGTTTCGTACAAAATGTACAATATAATAAAACAGTATAAAAGATAATTCCACTTATTATGTGTTCTAGATGCTTCTATAGCAAACATCTAACCTTTGTGATCATGGTCACTATGTATCAACAATAGCTTATGTTCACTAGGAGGTTAGCAAAGATGGAGAGAAAATACAAAAAAACCTTGAAACCATCCATCTAAAATCTGAAAACTCTTGACTGGAACTCTGGAGACAGAATTGGTTAAAGGCAAGTAATTACTGAATCAAGATCCAATTATTCTACAATTAAACTTTAGAAAGATTTGTACAAATGAAAACAAACCCCGTAACTCGGTATAGATTAAATGTGGATTTTAAAGACATATAAAAAATTTGCTTTGTATTAATAAAATCTACAATCAACCCACAACAATACATTATCAATATACCTTTAAAAACTGTCCTAGTAAACATAAATTTAAAACTAGGTTGTGAGTAACTGGAACGAAGTATTAACAACAGTTGTGAAAAACCTTTTAAAATAAAATAAATATGACAATGACACGGAGAAATTGGAAGAAAGGTATACAAATGCAACACTGCAATTATTATTGACACAATGGATGGGTAATGTACATTCTTGGCGTTTCGAGGGATGCGGTACAATGTACATTGAAGGTATATTGTTTAGTTTATGAATGCATTCTTTAAGTAAGCTATACTGAATTGTCAGGGTAGAAGTGTTATTTAGAAATAGTTTTTACAAAAGTGCAGATAAAACAAGTATCGAGGTTACTACATGAAAACAGTTACTATATACTTAAAGTAGATCAAGTTAACACAACACAATCCCAGCCTTTCACCACACCATACAATGAATCAAATTGAAAACATTAGCAAATGTTTCTAACCCCTTCACAATATGGTTATTGAGTGAGAGTTAGCGAAGCCAATCACTTGTGAGGCTGGAACAATTTCATTTCTGTCCGCGTGAATCTCTATAACGAACTGACCTAGAGACTTAAAATCATGTATGGCACTTCATTCCTATATGAGGAACACTAAGTTCGAATATACTGCATGTCACTCACACCATGGGATTTAGCAAAGCATTAGCGAATATTTTTATATTGGTTTTATGGGTAACCTTGATGATAACGAGAAAATAGCAGAATAAATAAATTTGTAAACAAACTCAGTATGCCAATACTGTAATAGAAAAATAAAATGTGACATATTAACACATGTAGCATAATTATTATCCTAACACATGAAACATAATTTTATGGTGGTTTGGTGTGTAGCCTAACTTTGATATAAAACACAATTTAATACACAAGAATACAAATGGATCATATGGCAAGATATCTTCAGAAAGATTTCATCGGTAAACTAAATTTAGCATGAATTTTACACACACAAGAATGAATTCTATGATGTTGGATATTCAGCTATGGAACTTGGCTGAGCGTCGTTAAAGCCAATCTATCACTCAGTAGTCTGACACAATTTATATTATGTTTACTAGAGGATATCAAATTATTTTTGCTATACGATTGTCTGTGATAATATCTGTCAACAATGAAATAAGCTGTTTACTTGAAATTTTGCATTTAATCTCAGCGAAGCCTGTTACTAGGCGTAGCAGTAATGGTAATCTTAGCTTGGTAATGGTAAGTATTGAAGCTACAAACATGTATCCAAATTACGAGTTTATTGATTCTAACATAAAGCTATCCAAGGTATAACTCAACCTATGTAACAAAAGTCCAGTCCATTACAATTCTCAATGTAAAAATAAGACATTTTACGATTATTCTTCCCACCCCAACCACCAACAAAACACATTCCGTTGTAGCTACTACAGTGTTCAACGTATTTTGAATCAATTTAGTAATGATTTCAGTGGCAGCAGTATTTTTACTAGGTGTGTTTATACCCTCTTTTTGTACCTCTTGTATGTCACTATAAATTATATATGCCAAATTTCACCATCAGATTGTGCACAACATCAAAAAGGTATGTATACGCCTTTAATTAGTTTCCTTTACCTTCGGGTGGGTCTACCTACGAAAGGGCTTTTATTACAGGAATTCAAGAACAGGTGTCTTAATTTAACCTCTAATACTTCATACAAGTTTGTCGCAATGATTCGGACACATCTTGGGAGGCCTGATTGGCAAATTCACTCATCAACTCTTCTCACACAGCTTTGTTTTCCGGCGGTGATTATTTATTTTCCCATGAGCGGGGCGGCGTAGTCCCTGTCACCACCCATGAAGACCGGGCCATTGTCTGACGAGGGAAGTGAGCGCGGGAGGTCCACCATATTGACTGACAATTGCGGATCGAATGGCTCGAGCACGTGTGCTTTGTAAGCCACCCGGAAACACTGCCAGAATGCACCCTAAACAGAGGGGTGGAGACGTGCCATTACCCTTAGATTCGATTACAATTAATGGTACTAAGCCCACTGTCACTACACTGGTACTGGACCGTCTCATTCTTCCGCCTGCACTTAAGCGCCGGATCTGCTCGCCAACAACGACTTGTGTTTAACGTCCTCTTATCTGCACGTTCCACCAAACGTTGGACACAGCCACAACTCGACTTACTCTCATGTTAAGCTGAGTGGGACTATTTGTTTTTATAACGAAGGATGCTAAGCTACACAATACAATTTTGAGCTTATTTTTACCGCCATCTTTATTCGTTTTTTGCTTGGTTAATCACTGTATCGTCCTGGTCACATTTTCATTCAACCATGATGCAGCTGCAAGAGGATATACCTATAGGTTTTCTTCACACCGTGTACTATTGTGGACCGTTCATCTCCTCTCTTGGCTGCCATTTTCCTGGTTTGATTTGGCAGATTACGTTAAAATTTTATACTTAACGGTTTGACGGTTTAGAGGAAAATGATCTGTATTTTGAATAACTTGTCCTTCCACAATAATTTAATTCACGACAAGTTAATTGCCCCACTTACAAACATCGCTTCACTTTTTTATTAGTTAAAGATATACAATATACAATAAGCAGCGAAATTATTACGTTATTGATATCCTCCTTTAATAACTAAAGGAGATTCAATAATTTAATTATAAATTAGTGAAAGGGTTTACTACCAACCATAATATAACACTAAAGCGTAATATATTATTTGCTTGCTTAATATGGAGAAGAGAAAACAGCCAAAAACTCTATAACACGTATAAACAAACATTTCGGATAAATTACTTTTCTAAGTGTGATAATTTGAGCTGATTAATAACAGCTACCATAATGAACCGCCGATCAATTAATTTAAGGTGTATCGCGTTCTTAACTATCGATCACTCTCCATCCAATGAGAGAATTTCAGGAGATGACAACCAATACAGGAAAATCATCACCATCAAGTTTTATTCAGGGTATCATGATGGTTTATATTTATCTTACGCAAATTATAACACATGGTGTATTAGATCATATTTCTGTAAATGTTTGAAAAAAAAAATGTTTATATTATTGTTTTAAAACATTAATTTAAATTTACAGAATTAAAGTTGAATGTTTAAAAACACTTCCGCCAACCTTGTTTCGATCTTAGTTTAACGCTTAGCAATTTGAGTAAAGAATTCTCTGTCCCTTTCAAAACAGCACAGAAAAACTTCTGATAATTCAAGAGTTAATTTTAATCTCGTTCACAACGTATAGAATTATGCTGAGGACAACACAGATTGAGCATTGAACCATTGGTCTACAAGAGTAAATCGAACTAAACTGCTTCACTACAATTTCAGGTACTTGTGAAGTGCGCCTGGAAGAACAAGTCCAAATCTACTGACCAATATAGGTTTACAAACAACGGTTGTCTAGAGGGGGCGCGGCAGTGTAAGCGATTAGCACAAAACAAATACGGCTCAGAGCCGATAAACACCGTGACGTTCCGTGACAAGAGGCGAAAAGCAACAAATCCTCACGTCACGGACAACGGACGCCATTAAGAAGTGAGGCAGTTCACATGACAGGTTAAAAGGGCGGCGGAGGGCCGGATTAGAGCCACAAGGCCCACAACTTGACTGGTTAAACTTTCAGTAGAGGCCCGGCAGCGGCAGTACAATTAGCTGATGGTGATGATGGCAAGGCGGCTATCAAACATTTACCCGCCCCTACACGGTTTTTATCCTCGTGATTCTCTTTAGCCCTGAATCATGTAAGGGACAAACATTAATGTATTCCGTTGTTACATTTCACTCTTCGACCTTTTGTCGCGTTTCGACTCTTTATGCCCGCATTAACTCGGTTTCCTACATTTAGCTGCTGCCTTTCAGTCTGATGCATTTTTAATCCACACAGATAGAATGAACACAACTGTTTTACATGCGGACCGGCAATATTTTTAATTCCGATATTGTAAAACGAATTCAATAGAGTGCCATATCTTGCGCTTTTATTTCATCGTTTGTTGTTACACAACGCTAATCCTTTGTGAGTTTTGTTTTTCCACAGTTTTACTGAAAATGCGCACAACGAAATTTGAAATAAAGTTTAGCTTTTGAATGAAGCACATTATGTTCAAAGCGAGCTGGAATTGAAACTTTATACTTCTGTCAGTTAGCGGTATAGGGCCATAGTTTTTACGGGCCCAATACTTGAACGGTTCAAAGATAGTGGAATGTAAATTAGCGGGCTCATGGGACGCAACCATCCAATACACTAACACAAATTTTCAAATTCAATTCTAACAGCTAAAAATCTTATTTTTTTAATTTATAAGAAACATACCTACTAGTACTAATCACGTATACAGATTTAATATTAACATTACTAATAAAGATTAGTATTAATTACTTATTAATATGACTTTGGATCGACAGTTGGGAGCTATCCATAGCCCCCCCCCCCCCGACAATAATAAACAGAACTAGAATCTTGAATTTAATGTAAAAGAATAAGTACATGAAATAATCAAAATGTAAATCATGGCACGTCGTTATTTAAAGATATAATACAATGTATTGTATAATACATGTCATGTCTACAACGACGGCTAATTTATGTACTTTTATATGCCGTCGATTTTTTCAATAATAATGGCCAAAGCCGTATTCTTTTTTCAACATTGAACGACACTACACCGAGGAAAGTATGTAGGCTTCACAATTTTGCACAACAAAATTATTTCAATATATCTCTGTGTACCATGATGGGGTAAACGATAGTCTGAGGTATTTATTTAAATGTGGGAAAAAATTTAACAACAAGACAGAAAAAATGCAATAAGGAAATGCATAGGAACATGTATCTCATCGGTCGCGCTTTACGAAAGTCCAGTATGTACCCGATCAGGTACACGACGGCAGTTGTGAAAGATCGCGTGTACCCGATTATGTATAGGTCGTCGTGAACGTGTTAACACTTTGATATTACTAATTGTACAATTTTCGCACTATACGAAACGTTGTTATGTATCTCCATACAGACATTATTGAATAGGATGTTTAATTGACAAAAATTGAAGCATACGATAAATTCACTAAAGTCGACGAACAGTTAGTTCTTTAAAACGACTATCACAGGCCTGTAATTTTTCGATTAAAAAATCTGACCGACTCTCACAGATGTTCGCCCGGGGCTCGGATGTGGCCACATAATACGGCCCGGCCCCGGCCACAATTGGCAACAGTAAGGAGGGTTGCACCACAGAAATGAGTAACTGACGCATTATCATATTTATGAGCGCCTCCACCACCGCCACCGCCGCGCCACCCCTCCGCTATTAGCCCTTTTGTTTGTAGAGACTATACACCTTGTTTATGGGCCACCCCACCATGTCATCTCTTCTATCCCGGCATCATTTACTTCCCGGGACACTTGAGTGAATCAACTCGCTTGTCATCATTCATTCGGGGGGGGGGGGGGGGGGGGATTGAAAGCAGTTTACTTCTTTATCCGAGTTTGTATATTTAGTTTTCTGCCAATAAGCTATTCAAAGTAGCACGTTAATAGTCTACATCACTATTCATGTGCAAGTTTAAGAAAAGTACTAAATGGGCTATTTATAAAAATATAAATTCTCTTACGTAGTTCATAAATACCTAATGCAAACTTTATTGTTTGTATATATTGAGAAACAAGTGATGTTCTGAGTTACGATTTCAACGACATGCTTTTAGAATGGGTTTCAAATAAATTAAAACAAGTATGATACTAATACATCTTCTCTACAGTATCAGTTCAGTATTGAACTGTCTACACATAAACTTCCTATGTCCGACTTTGCAGCTAGAAATTATAGGCAAGTGCAAGAGAATGGAATCGTCTCATTACTAATAAATTGTATGTTCTTTGTGGGTCCATTGAAAGCAACGCACCGAAACATAAATCGTACACATTGTAAAAAGCAATTTGGTGTAAAACAAGTATGATACTAATACATCTTCTCTACAGTATCAGTTCAGTATTGAACTGTCTACACATAAACTTCCTATGTCCGACTTTGCAGCTAGAAATTATAGGCAAGTGCAAGAGAATGGAATCGTCTCATTACTAATAAATTGTATGTTCTTTGTGGGTCCATTGAAAGCAACGCACCGAAACATAAATCGTACACATTGTAAAAAGCAATTTGGTGTAAAACAAGTATGATACTAATACATCTTCTCTACAGTATCAGTTCAGTATTGAACTGTCTACACATAAACTTCCTATGTCCGACTTTGCAGCTAGAAATTATAGGCAAGTGCAAGAGAATGGAATCGTCTCATTACTAATAAATTGTATGTTCTTTGTGGGTCCATTGAAAGCAACGCACCGAAACATAAATCGTACACATTGTAAAAAGCAATTTGGTGTAAAACAAGTATGATACTAATACATCTTCTCTACAGTATCAGTTCAGTATTGAACTGTCTACACATAAACTTCCTATGTCCGACTTTGCAGCTAGAAATTATAGGCAAGTGCAAGAGAATGGAATCGTCTCATTACTAATAAATTGTATGTTCTTTGTGGGTCCATTGAAAGCAACGCACCGAAACATAAATCGTACACATTGTAAAAAGCAATTTGGTGTAAAACAAGTATGATACTAATACATCTTCTCTACAGTATCAGTTCAGTATTGAACTGTCTACACATAAACTTCCTATGTCCGACTTTGCAGCTAGAAATTATAGGCAAGTGCAAGAGAATGGAATCGTCTCATTACTAATAAATTGTATGTTCTTTGTGGGTCCATTGAAAGCAACGCACCGAAACATAAATCGTACACATTGTAAAAAGCAATTTGGTGTAAAACAAGTATGATACTAATACATCTTCTCTACAGTATCAGTTCAGTATTGAACTGTCTACACATAAACTTCCTATGTCCGACTTTGCAGCTAGAAATTATAGGCAAGTGCAAGAGAATGGAATCGTCTCATTACTAATAAATTGTATGTTCTTTGTGGGTCCATTGAAAGCAACGCACCGAAACATAAATCGTACACATTGTAAAAAGCAATTTGGTGTAAAACAAGTATGAAAGCAGTTGAAGGATATACTTGTGCCGATTGTGTCATGTGATAGTAAATGTTCTGTTCAGATTCCACTACTTAAATATCAAGGATTACCAAATAGTAATCCTAAGTGTAGTTTGAACATTAGTATTAAAACACTATAAATCCATATACACTTTATTACAACACGTTACTATTAAATAATGAACTGTTTTAAATTGATTTAAATACATTTGATTTATTTATTTCAATTACACGGTTATATTTGAAGGTAAGGAAATGTATATCGTACAATTTTATTGATATTAAATTATTTTAAATATATTATAAAACTAAAATATATAACACGCCAAGTATATCTCTTATCTGGGATAGATAAATGAGGTCAGCTTTGTATATCAGACAATACACCCAGATTAATACATGGTCATTGATATTATAATATATTATTATACTCTGGACACCCTCACTCATACTAGTAATTCATTTCATACTCGTCCATGACTTGCGCCCGGCGCCTATAGGGTAAAGTTAAGAAATAAAATATCACCCGTAAAAATAATTGTAGCCTATTATAGTGCTAACGTTTATAAGTGCTATTATTTTATTTCTTTAATTATATATTACAAGCAGTTAACCGCGGCTTCGCACACAATTTCCCAGGTTTTGCTCCTGTATGCGCACTTTTGGTTGGAGTGAATTACATTTCCGACGCCTAAGTTGAGTTTAGTTTGCCCTCTTCACACGATCAAGAACATGTGTTAAAAAGTGTATATTTACGGTCATTAAAATTTACCCTGGTATTAGTATTTGTTTGTTCCAAAGTTGATTTTGCCTCTCTCCAGATAAATAAAATATACAGGGTTGGGCAAAAGTGTGGAAACGGCTGTGTATCCCTGGAACGGTATTCTCTACAAATACCAAATTCAGCACACTATAACAACTAAACAAAATGTGATGTTTAATGACCATTGGGACTTTGTCCCTTTTCCCAAAATGGGGGATATGGGAGGTAACCCCAAAATTTTTATATGGCACGTCCCATCACGCGATACCTCATAAGAAATATCTTGTTAAAAGAAGACAAATAGTGAAAACTAGAGGTGTCTATCTTGTCCCATAACAAAAAAGCGCTTATTTGAATATAAAAAAGTCTAATCATATTTGTATCAGTATAAAACAAGGATATGGTAAAACAAGCGAATAGGGAATACCTGATAATTAAAGTAGATGTTCAAACTGCTCTCCTTGGACTGTCTGGCAGTGAAAATGCCTGGCGTAGTAATGTGAAACAGCGAGTGCAATATCCGTTATCATTTTACTAACGGATATTTTACTCAACAGATTTCTCCAAAGAGAATCGTGGTCATTGTTGAATACTTTTGAACCGTAGAGGAAGCATTCACTGTGTTCAATTACTGCCTTAATTATTACTTAAATATCAATTACCCATATGAAATGGTAAAGGAGCGATCTCATAGAAAGAGTAATACCTGGATTACTCCGGATATTCTCTACTAAAGACAAAGGCTCAAATTTTACCATTCAATTAATTTTAAATCTGATAACGAGGACTTCAGTTTTTTAATAGAACATTTAAAAAATTATCGCACGGAAACAAAAGTCATTAAAGTACGAGGTGTCGAAAACATTTGAGAACGCAGAAAATCTTTCAAAAAGGACGTGGGAAATAATAAAAAGCGGTACACCCCCAACATACTACTCAAAAAATCAAATCCGAAACTCAAAATTGACGGTAAATTAACAGACGATCCCTTTCTAGTGGCTGTCAAATTCAATAATTTTTCCTTGACTGTGGCTGCACCAAGCCCATCTTTCAGTTGTGACAGCAATAACGAAAATTTACTATAGAGATCGGTCTCTTCCATGGATCTGTCTCCTGTGCGGGAGGTGGAGGTGGCAGTCGTCTTGAGGGACCTCCAACCGAAGAAGTCCAACGACATCAACGGAACGTCATCGTAGCTGATCAAGTACATCTTGATGCCACTTACAAAATTGATAAATCTTTCCTTCGCCCAAGGCGTTTCTCCTTCGGCTTTGAAGACAGCAAGAACTTCAAAAAGGATGATCGTAGCATCGCAAATAATTTTTGTCTTGTTTCTATTCTTTCAGTTATGAGCAAAATTCTCGAAAAAAACTTTCATTAGAAGACTTGAAGGTTTTCTTGAACGGTTTAGCATTATTAACCCTTAACAGTTGGGATTCAGGAAAAACAAATCGACTATTGATGTTGTATCAAAACTCATTAGCTGTATTGTTGATTAAAACAATACTTATTAAATATAGATGATCCGCTGAGATTTTTACAATGATCTGTTTCTTGCACTATTGATGAATATTAAAAATGTCAAATGATGTGTTTATATTTATTCTAACAGCCATTGCGTTCCGCTAGTTTATTGAATATTACAAACCAAACTAGTATGCAGCAGGGGTACACCCGGGAAGCGGGTAATGGCGACCCCTAATTGAGCTACACAATAAGTTTAGCATATTTTACAATAACGTTCCAAATTTAATTTCCAATTATACTGACGCTGAAAGATACTATTGCAAAAGTCACTTCGACAAAGCACTACAACCACGATACTATCTCCCTGACAATGGAAACCCCCACCAGAGGAAATAATGCGATTAGAGTGCGGCAACTCCGTGTCTAAGAGCGGAGTGTCGGCAGGACAGGAAGGCAGTCTAAGTAGATCTCCGGAGTTCCCCCAACAGCCACATTCATCACGTACAGCACTGTACCAGTGCTTACACGAGGTAACGTCGTTACTTGATGTTGATGTCAGCAGTTACAGCTGTCCACATCAGTGGGGAGAATGTGCTTCGTGATTAGAGCGGGGTCTTCATTATCCTTCATTTTCTAGCCCACTTAGGTTTAGTTAACTATGTGAGCACAAATTCAGTGGGAAAACTGTGCTTTTCCGTGATTAGAGCGGGGAGTTTTCACTATCCTTTTTCTAGCCCACTTGGTTTTAGTTAACTATGTGAGCACAAAATCGAGGATGGACGAGGAACCACCTACCTGTGTTAAAGCTGTCCACATCATAGGGGAGACTGTGCTTCTCCGTGATTAGAGCGGGGAGTTTTCATTATCCATTATTTTCTAGCCCACTTGTTTTAGTTTTAACTATGTGAGCAAAAAATCAAGGATGGACGAGGAACCATCTACCTGTGTTAAAGCTTTCCACATCATTGGGGAGACTGTGCTTCTCCGTGATTAGAGCGGGGAGTTTTCATTATCCTTCATTTTCTAGCCCACTTTGTTTAGTTAACTATGTGAGCACAAAATTGAGGATGGACCAGGAACCGTCTACCTGTGTTAAAACTTTCCACGTCAGTGGGGAGACTGTGCTTCTCCGTGATTAGAGCGGGGATTATCCTTAATTTTATTAGCTCATTTTGGTTTAGTTAACTATATGAGCTAAAACTTAATATATGAACCAACCACTTGTGTTACAGAAACACATTTTTGAATGGAAATGATAATTTTGTAATCTTTCAATAGTAAAAATACAAATTAAAATCGATGAAAAAAGAACATGTGTCGAAATAAAACAACTAATGGTTAGAAAGTAAACAATGAAATAACGGTACTATATATAACAACATCAGGCGTTTTCAAATTCACTCTTATACTATACAGTACCGGTATATGAGATATGTGTAGGTAATACTACTACACTTGTTGTAATTTTATTTCATGTACAAATGTCTCTAGCCTATTCTTGATGGAAAACAGTTGATTTACAATGAACGAACTGTAATCTCGACCAATAATTCCAAAAGAAGCAGACTGATACAGTTAAGGTAGTGACATTCAGATCCTCCAAAACTTAAGTGCTGATATGATTTAACCCATTTCTTCCACGGATACCTTAGCCTTATCTTGGTGCAAAACGCCACTGTAACACCGCTTAAAATCGGCGTGCCGATTACTTAGGAACTCGCACGGAGCATGTGGTCTTTCTTGTGTTTCTCTACAAGATCGGTCAAAACCCTGGAGGACTGCCGCGATGCGGGCGGGAATATCACTCTCCATCCTCAACGTATAGACTTGAACCCATCATCGAACACTTAGCGTGAAATATATTATTGGTAGATCCTTTGGCAGCACTACCGAGAAGAAACGCAGTGCTTTCAAGCAATCTCAACTTTCTGGAAATCTAAGAATAAACTCAATTTCATTAAAAATTCGTCAATTGATTCGATGAAGTTCTTCATAAAGACTGAGCTTACAAGAGCTATCGTGTTAAATAATATTCTGACATAGCTTTCATCCCAAGAACACAAGACATTTTGAAATAAACTTAATCCAGCGACACAGCATACCTAAACAGCAATGGCTAAACAAATCTCTGAATTTACGAATCTGCATTGTAAAAATTAGAAAATTTCGGGGACGAATGATACAACAGAAACTGTGTGATCGCCACAATGGACAGATATTCTGGTGGAGACGGCGAAACGCCATCGCTTATACCGGTTATGACTTGTATAAGGCTGTAAGTAAAAAGTGTAAACGGCAGAAGCGGCCAATAAAAGCGACGTCACGGGGTAAATGGGGCAGAGTGACGCCACGGGGCCGCGCTGTCCACTGTCCACTTTATACCTTCCTGTCCAGCCCCAGACATCAGATTGTAGCACTTACACGGCACAATGTGGCTTACTCGGGTGGCGCTCCATTCAGAACCCTTCTTGTTTACGGTAACAACGGGCAAATTTTACATACTTTGTGATTTTTCTCACTCCAAACAATGTTTTAAATTGTGCTAAAGCAAAATTTAATTAAAACTATTTCGATGTCATTCATTGCTAAAATTGAATTCTAATGAATAAACTAAATGTCGTCCGTGTTAGACTTGAACCGTTAAGGGTTAAAATTCTTAAACATGAGGACTGACAATGATGTCTATTAAGAGCCATTGTTTAGTGCGTTGTTGTTTTCTGTAGTACAAATTCATTAACTGTTGTTTTGTTGAATCATGGTTTGTTTTTAAAAGTTAATCTTAATCCACTCATCTGCTTACATGAAACTACAACATTGCGTGTAATATTTATTTGCAAAACAAAGAGAATTCGAATACAAGTTCAAGATTTAAATAATTATTTACCTTACAGTCATATGTTTACCGATGTGTTATGCGTATTTCATACTTTCTTCGAAATAGGCTCCTGGAAGAAATTACATGAACTTGTATTTGATCAATTTCATTTGTTGAAGCTTCAGGATAAGTATCATTACATTAATAAAACAATAAAATTATGTCAAAATTAATATTCAAAGGTAAATTAAAAAAACAATTAAAACATAAAACATAATACATGTTTGTATTATTTGATGTAAAGACTTTCGTTCTATTCTTTTACAGTATAATTGTACGCAATTTCACAATGTAAAATAGTTCCAATCCTTTATGGGGGAAAATAACACACTGGCATAATTAATTAGAACAAAACGTACGTTACACTTGCACTTAAAACGTTTTCTACACACAACATCGAGTATCTCAGAGAACAACGTTTCAGCTCCATCAGACGAAAAGCGATAACTATAAAACACTCCACACCTTTTAGATAAAGGCCATCAAACCGACGGGAACAATGAGGAAACGGAGGAAAATATGAAATGAGCCATAACCGCCGTTAAGGCGGAAGCTCGAGTATGTCGAGTTCAATTCGGAAACAATAGAGGGTGGAATGTTGGAACCGGAGATATACGGCTGCAGCAATGGCCGCCGTAAACGCCGGCTGTAAATCTATTTGCTAGGTCATTATGGCGGCCTCTTAGCTCAGTCTACCGCATCCCAGCAGTAATTAATCTCTTCAATGGACCGCACACTACATTATTTTATTTATTATCCTTGCTCTTCATATTGTAATGAAGCTCTTAGGAGTTGCGCCCCTCCGCCCCCTCGGTTCTGTGGCGCTCATCTTGTGTTGTGCAGATAATAAATTCCCGCCAGGAGTACGGCGACTTTCCCCCGCTATCTGTGCGATTGGTTCCGGACGCAGCGCAGTCATCGCGAGTCCGACATACCATATATCATGCCACGCATCTTAATAGTTGCGTAACCTCTCGGCCTTAAGAGGATCTGACTTTTCTCAGAAATGAGTCATGTGATCTCATCTCATTCTGGGTTAGGTCGTTAGTGCTTTTAACACATTTTCATCCAGTACCTTTCCCTAACCCACAATGAACTGGCGAAGAAAGTTCAACTACCATTACCTATGATTATTGCATACGTGAACAATTTTGCATCCAACCACTATATTTCACCACCACATAATTATTACAAAATATGGAAGTTGTAATATGTTTATATTTCAATGATGCACAAATGAGCACAGTTGATAGTTAAAACTACAACAATGTATGTAATAGAGTAAATAGTTTATTCCGCGTTGATTAAATGCCAAAATGCCAAAGAAAAATAAAGTGTATAACAGTATGCCGTGTATTATCAAACTATTATCAAAAATAAGACAATATAACTTTAATCTGATACACCATTTAAGTAAGCATTTATAATTATAAGCATTTCATTTTTATAATTTTATCTAACTGAAATTAAATTATTATTTTCAGTTTTAGTAACATTAATTTTGTTTGCTGTAATGCATTTCACATTTAAAAATAACAATGTGCTTTCAAGCATTTTTTTTTAGTTTTACAATATAATAATGAATACGAAATTATACGTTTGGGTTTTCATGCTAGTGGTGGATTACACTTTCGAGTTTCGAATCTAAAATTATATTTATCGGGTTATAACATATACATCCATACCAATTTAGGCGAAGTTTATCTTAGTTTTTGAGGTAACTTTGAACAAATACTTTATTGTTGAGATATATTTAAAAAAAGTAGACCTAACGATCTCTAAACAATTTTTAAAATGAAATCCGAACGTTCTGTTTACAAAGTCAAAAGGTTGAGCACATTACATTAATTATCTGACTAATTTAGTCTTATTGAAGTAGTCATAATAAATAGCTTTGAATACGTAATACTTTGTGATTCCGAGCTATACATTGTTATCGTAACCAAAATACTTATAGATGCATTGCACAATAACATCTAACATTTTGAATCGAGTAAACTCTGACAATAACAACAAAAAAGCTTGGTATTTAAATTTAACTCATACTTTAACATGAACAAAATCATGTACAACCAGAGGTCAACCGTGTGATTTAGCATGGTTGCGTTTTCTACGCTACGAATCGCCGGGTGCCGCACAGTATTCTGCCACATTACCCTCACAATAGTATGGATCCGCTCTTGAGAAGGTAAAGCGACTACTACAACGAATCGTCGATAACAAAGCTAGATGACATTGTAATACTGTTACATGACATCTGGAGTGTCGTGGAGTTCATTGCCTCGGCAGAGATGTTCTATGCCACGGGTAACAAGAAATAATTCTGTACCTGGGAGGTAAAGGGCACTATGTCACAAAACTGTTACTTTTCAGGAGAACAGTTTGAAGAAAATGTTTCAATATAAAATGTTATACCTTATCATTTATATTCATTACTAAATTGATTTTTTTTATATTTGATATTTTAACTTATTGTCTATTTAAACTAACTGTTTTAAAACAAAAAAATGGTCATTTATCTATTTTAAAATATGTTATTAAAAAACTTGTTGGACTTGGTGCTTTTTACCTCTGATAAAGTAGCAGGTTGTTAGAAATGAAAAGGACATAGAGTTTTAATTCTGTGAATTTTTTCCAGTTTTAATACTTCATAGTACTTAACTGGTTACCATAGCAACTCAAAATTAAATAAACACTGTATTTCCAAAATAGTGCCAACTAATCAGAGTCTTCTTCGGGGTCATCTTCTGGGTACATGGAGGCATTGTTGCTTCTCGGCAGATTTTTGAAGTAGTCATGGCACACAGATGGGAGTAATGGCAGTAGTGCTATCGGATCATTGTATTTTGCTACATTTATTACACTTCTGTAAATCACCAGTCAAAACTTTATAAGAAGGATCCTCCTTGGCAATTTTTGAGTCTGCGGCTTTCAAATCGTAAAGCTTCTTTGATTCATCTATGTGATTCTTGTACTCGGCTTGTATTGCCTAGCCATATTCAACATTTGCCATCCTCTTGAATTTTCTATCAGGAAATAGTTTATATAAGACAAAATACTATGACAGATTAAGTTAGTGTGCAATGTGTTAAAATAATGCAAATCATGGAATTTGAGGTTATTTTCAGTAAACGTCTCAGTGGCACCATGGCAAAAACACATTGTACCTAATACCAGGTCTTTTCTAAAAGTTTAAAAGTAAACAGCACCATGTCCAAATGGTGCCTTTTCCTCTATGGATTTACATTTTAATAAGAGGTATAAAGCACTATAAACTAGTTGGTGCTTTTTACCTCTCAATTACTCAGTGACATAATGCCCTTTTCCACTGGCTATCTCCCTTTTAATAAACATTGGACTTAGTGCTTTCTACCCCAAAAGAAACATACAATTAGAACAACTTGGTGCTGATATCCCGATTTTGAAAAAATTTAATTTAAAAAATTCTGTACCTTTACCTCCCAGGTACAGAATTGTTGAATAGTATTTTTCTTCTTATTAATGCAAAGTACTTATATAAGTACTTAAGTACTTAGATGAATCTCGTTTGAAATATTCAGATATCACAACAATTTAAAAATAACGAGAATAATCACCTGTTCCTGGAAATCCCAAGAAAAAAATCTAATTACACTGACTTCAAATCGGATGAGGTTAGTAAAGTGATGATGATATGTTCAACAAATTTGAGTAGCTTATTAATACTCAGATGGACCACTGTGCTAAAACAATGGAGAAATAAAACTTTAACGTATATTACGATTGAAGTGTTAAAGAATTGTAGCGGCCGGACAAACAAAATCGCCTGGCATCCTCATAGTTACGGTAATTTTTTGACAATCATGAATGGTTGATATTGAGAGCACTGGTTTCATCTAGGTTGATAAATAAGTCATAAACACTAAAATCGATCAACCGAAAGTCATTGTCTCTCATGAAAACATACAATCAGAATAATGGGGAGAGGTGAGACAAATCAACTCGCGTCGTCAATACTCAGCCTTATTTACTTTGAAATTACAATCAGCGCTGTTGCGCAACATCGTTAACGTGAGCTTCTTGAAGATGAAGAAACGTTATTAGTAAAATGAGAATTGTGCCTTATGTCAAACTTCTAACGAAACGAAGCTGGTTCTTAACGATAGTTTGTTTTGGAAGTGTGTCGCCTTTAAATGACTGAGACCGACGCGACGTTGTCCCGACTTTACGTCCGCAGAATGCCCTTCGCTGATATGACCTTAAGGTTTGCTGTTAGGATGTAACAATGTTCAACCTTAAACTACAATTCTCCCATGATATGTCCAGTGTTGTAACATGTCTCATTTTTTAAATATTACCTACACACATATCTTTTGAAATTTTAGTGTTTCTATAACTGTGCGTACATTTTTTATTATTTAGCTTTTTAATTGAAAAAAATCTGAGACTATAATAACTGCACTCATTTGAGGTACGGAAGATAAACACAACTGCAGAGAGAAAAATACAGGTCTAAGAGCTTTACAATGTTGCCCCACGCACTGTAGAGTTTGGTTCAAGCATTTCTGAACAATTTAACTCTGTTACGCAATTTTGTATTGTACAGAATTAGAGACAAAATAATACGTGTACGCAATATAATAATTTAAATTGTTATATACTATAAATAATATATATATATATATATATATATATATATATCTTATATATATAAAAATCTTGAGTCACGATGTATGTTGCCAATAAACTCCAAAACGACTGAACCAATTTCAATCAAAATTTCACATGTATCCGTAATTTAGTCTAACTTAGAAGATAGGATAGTTATTATCTGAATTATTCGCTTATGTCGTGAATATAAACGAATAAAATGAAGAAAAGTTTTCAAAGCGCCTGCACATTATAACCTGCAATTACGAGATAGATACGTATATTAAACAGTGAAACACTATTTGAAGGCGCTAAGTTATGATGTATAATTGTCTAAACTAAATTTTTGGTTGAACTTAAAGGTTGAGTGGTAGACCACTTTGTAATAAAATACATTATGCATGTACAATACATTTTTGACATATTTTCTTGATCGTGACATCAAGGTAAAATCTACATCGGGGTTGGAAATATAATTTACTTCAACCAGAAATGCTCATACGCGGGCAAAACTTACGAAAAGCGTGCGAAGCCGCGGGAAACAGCTAGTATATATATATATATATATATATATATATATATATATATATATATATATATATATATATATACTAAGACGGTAAAGTAATAATTATTTTCAATTTATAAATTAAACTAATTTCAATCAATTACTTTACATTGACTCAAAGTGCGTAAATCTAAAAAATTCATATAAATGGTGAGCTAGCACTGACATCTCTGAAACGCAAGATGTTTATAGCCTAAAGTTCCTATACACTTACTTATATCTTTTTGTAAAAAGGGCTCCAGCCTAATAAATTTTAATACTAAACGCTTTTTCTCAAAGGAAAACCAAAAACAAAATTTATGGAATCTTTCTAAACTATTAGAATCACAGCACTAAAGTACTGTATGTCTTCCGAAACAGAATCATTTAATGCCCTCTCCTAGAAACCAAGTTGTTTCCAGTCAACACAAATATCACGTTTCGACTATTGAAAAGAATTCTTACCCCAGTATCTCAAGAGACACATCGCTCTGATGTATACATTGGCGTATCTAGGATGACCTAATGGGAGAAGGGGGGTTATCAATACAAATTTTCCTTACCTCCCAGTCAAGTTGGAGTACGGAAAAATCTCCTCCCCCACCCGGAATATGTTAAATGTTAATAACATTAAAATTGTAAGTTTGACATCCGTATGGGAACATTATTATTATTCTTATTTGTACTCTAAAAAACAGCTAAAACATAAGCGAAAATTTACCCTTTTGGAGGCCGCCCGATAACACAAAAGAATGTTAAGAAAATTATGCTGTATTATTGAGAATAACGAAAGCTGGGGAAAATGGCTATATCTTAAGAACTAAAGGACATCCTCCATTTTTTACCTAGAATTTACATATTCTAATATGGGCTTCCAGGACATATATGTATATCTTTTACAAATATATTACATTCATTTTACTTGAAAACATGGGCGTGTATTTGTATTACTTAAATAATATGTATTTTGCATTTAAATTACTTCTCTTTCAAACCATGTCATCCCTGATAAAAATATTGGGATATAAATTGATTCTTATTTTTATACAGGACATATAACTACGCAAATTTCGAGGCATGAAATTAAAAATTGTGTGCTTTTTGCCGCGGCTGAGCGGTTGAAGACCACTACGAGCATTGCGCATAGACGCAGCAGACGCTTGGTGATGAACAAATGGACATACAAAATATGAATGTCAAGTTAAATATTATTTACAAAGCACGATACTTCGTTAATGTAATTTTGGGGTTTTACACAGAAAGTATGATAGAAACACGTTATAGCGATTGGTAAATAAATCAAATATACACGAACTAATAGGCTACAAATTGACGAAAAATAAATCAAATTGTTTTTATTTTTTAGCGATGTTAATGTCATCATAATACTGAAAACTAAGACTCTACTGCCATTCTAGACATTATTTTGGGTTAGAGTTTTAGACAAACAATTACAGGCATCAACCTGAGATCTGATAGGGGAGGCAAGGTATAGACAACATTTTTGTTAACCTTTCACATAATAAAATTAGCCTTTTATTTAGCAGATTCTTAGAAATAATTACGCTGAACCTGAAAAAATAAGACTGATAATTTTTAGTATGAAAAGTATCGAAAAATACTGCGACATGAAAATTTGAATAAATTATTCAATGAAAGAGATGTTGAAAGAAAAATCATTAATTTTTACAGCCAACGTTATTTAATAAAAAAAAAAAAAAAACAGAAATTAACAAAGGAGAACTTTAAGATACTTATATGTTACACAATGGCCCACTAGAATTAATAGTTATTATAAATTAAAGAAGTTTAAACATAAACTTTATTGCTAGAGTAAAATTTGCCAGGGGCTTGAGTGTTGCTGTTGGTAAACCTTTAAGGGCAACCTAGAAAATTATCACTCATTCTACTTTGTTATTATTATTTATTTATATTTTATTCCTGAAATTGATCTAAACAAAACATGTTCTAGAGTGTAAAATAAAACACTAAAAATTACGAACTCCAAGTCACGTATTATTTAAATAACCACGATATTTCTTTACTTTGGTTGTAGACTTACAGTTTTTGTGAAAATATGATTAAAATGTTATAAAGTAAATTAAATGGGTTATTTCGTAACTCCAGACACATCAGAAGTTCACCGCCAAAAGGTAAACTATAAAAGACATTTTGATAAGTATTTAATTTTGTATACAATTTTGGTTGAAACAATACCGGAGAAGTGTAATAGTAACAGCAAGTAAAATTTAATCACTTTTAAGAATTATAATAACATTTCTACTCGTAAATGGTGAAATCAGCAATCTAGACGTTTTTTGCTTTCATTTTATTTTTGTCAATAATATCGGTATTCATTAATATCACATGTCACTAATACACGACTAGCGCTAACAACGAAAGCGATGAGAATTACGTAAAGACTATTACAAATTAGCCGTTCAAACATACGCGTTTACCGGTAGGCGTTCATGGCCACTGCTCGCTGTTTCTCTCGCCCGAACCGCGGGAAGATCTGTAATATATTTGTCGACCCCACGGGTCGCAGACGAACTCGTCATACCGAAAAATTACGAAACATGAATCTTGTATTTACTATATGTGAACTGTTATAGATAAAATATCAAAACATATCAAAACAAAACTGAACTATGATACACTGTTCAACTACGAGTATACTTTCAGTTTAACGCAATTCAAAATATACCTTGAATATTTTCATCAATGGGGGGAGGGGGGTTACAACCCCCAAATCTCTCCCCCCTAGATACGCATATGAATGTTTATAATGTTATGTCAACAACAATGACTGATCTCAGTGGCATTTATTAAGAAAATTGACCTATTAATTCTGGACCAATTCAGATGAATCAGAAGTTGACCTCAACTTGAGCACCAACTGTGCATTACTAGATGATGAAATGTGAGCTATCAAATCATTAACATCTTTGGGAAAGATTCAAATCGCCACACCCATTTCATTTTCACTACACAAAATATAGCCTTCAACAGAGTCGTCATCAATCACTCTTCTTTGGATAACAGTGTATTCTCATTATTTATGTCTTGACCACAGGAATGAATCTCAAATATTTGAACCCCACTTCATTTCAATGTCGAAACCACAACTTCCCTTCAGGAGCATAAAGAAAATCTTTCATTGGACATCCCGCTAAATGTGCCTATGCACATCACTGGAGTCCAGACATCATAATAGATAGGAATCCTCAAATCCAATCCAAAATGTTGCTTGATTTGCTAAGCAACCAACTTATCACATTAAATAGGGACATATCTCAAATAACCATCATTTTGTGAAATCTAGCAAACATCATCTTGTAACAGCAGGCCTCAATATGCTTGGATTTAAACAAGTTATATTTCAATCTTATTGGTGCTCAGGAGAAATAAAACTACATTGTCGAAAGAAAAACACATATGATAGTTTGAATACTTTGAAAGGATTTTAGGCCATGAAACTCAAGCCGAACCAAAATAACTAGCTCAATCTGAATAAAATGACAAATTTGTAATTATTTTTTTCCAAAAGTTACAAATAGCATTATACGAATAATTATATTTCTTATGAGTGTTTCTTGTGTAAATCAATATTAGTAAGTACTTGTTTTATTTTCATACAAAAGTTTGTTGCTTATGTTGCTCATTGAATTTTGTGTTTTACTTATTAATCTTTCAACTAGGCATAATAATTCAAATTTCTTTTTAATTTTACTTAATAAGTGCCTACATAGTTTTACTTGTTGTTCTGCTATTTAAATTAATAAAATAATGAATAGTTCCATCTAAATCTGACAAACTTTTAAAGAAATATGATGATGTACATTTTAATTTTGAATACTCCAATACTGACATTTAATGTATACATAATGCAGTGCAGTAGCAATAACAGCAACATACAGAGACAATACAAATTAACATAGCAATCACCTAATGTTAGGTCAGATACGGTCTGGTGCTAATCATTAGACATAGCACTCAATGTGCGCCTATTGCTATCATATTGGCCATTCACGATGTAATGCTCTCTCTCTCTACACAGAATCCCACCAAGAGGCATATCGAGCAAATACCCTCTAATGTATGTTATCCTTTCAACATAAGGCTCTATCTTACACCAAGGCAGCTGAAATTATTTACAATTTTAAATTACCCCAAAATCCATGCTTTAAACACTCGAAAACGATTAATATTTGTAGTATATTAATAATGATTATTTCTTATACAGCTGTGTTGTCTTGCAAAAATGTATTAGAATAATTACATTAAATTAAATAATAAACTAAAATTAAGTTTTATATACATTTTCTTCAGATACATTTTTAAATTATGTGATAAAGAGACAACAATAATACAAAAACGATAGAAACAATGTAGAAACTAATAAAATGCAATTGCATTAAAATTTAAAAAAAAACTCAAACACCTAAGAAAAATAATGCACATATTGTATCTAGTACTTCAAAATTTTTATTGGACGACCACTCAAAACTAAGTAAACAAAAAATAGATGTAAATTCTATTCCCAAAAGAAACATTTTGCATGATCATCGCAGAAGATAATCTATATATATATAAATGCGAATGTTTGTTTGTATGTTCCGTTATAACTCTGGAACCAATGCACGAAACATCGTGAAATTTTGTACAGTGATTCTACACGTTCCTGGAAGTAACATAGGCATACTTTTAGAGAGGTATTTGGTCCAATTTGAATAGTTTATTTCATTAATTTTTTAATTATAAATTGTTGTTGATGTTGGTGTGTTTTATATTGGATCCGACAGACTGCGCTACGACACGTAATACAAAGCGAACTGATACTTAACAGCTGATAATACTTTCAGCTGAAGTTCATCAAAGAGGCAGAAACATTTGTTTACATTTAAAATTTAAAACATTATTATTGTAAAGTGCTTGATCAGTAGTGTTTTTAAATTCAGATTGCATCAATGATCAATAAACTATTTAATTCAAAGAAAATACTATTAAACGCTATTATGAAAACAACCTCATTATACAAATCCGTGAATGTTTGCACATAAGGTAATCGAATTTGGTTACATCGAAGGTAAATGAAAAGAGCCGAAAGAAGACACTTTATGATCGAAACTTGGTTTCTTTGATACATTTTCTTGAAGGCACACTCCTAAAATAATACTGGAAATATCTTAGACAGAAAATTAATTTTAACAGACTGAATGTGATTCTTTATAACCTAATTAGTTTACCGAGATTCATCCGTATACAGTAACTGTTCTGAATAACTTATCAACACCTAGCAAAAACCACGAAAGATAGAGGCAGGAATACATACCTTCATAATGCGTCCAAGAGGCTCACGAAGGAACGACTGTCAATTATCTCAGCAATGTTTAGAATGTGATAGAAAAAGAATAAGTGAATATAATGTACTGTTTCAACGGGAAATTGCGTGCGAAGCCGTGGGAAACTGCTAGTACATCATATAAAAATGCTGCTATCCATTTTATGTTGTTTCTGCTATGGGAAAATTTTAAATTCAAGATTACTTTACTGTTAGAATTCTTCCTGACTTCATAAAACACACTTAAATACTGTAAATGTTCACTGTTCATTTACACTAATACAATGTCAAGTCATATTAATGTTTTCCATTTCTTTTAGACTTTAATGCGAACTTGTATTAAACAGATGTTGATGCATTTTTAAACAAACACAATAGTAGAATAAAGAACATAATGTAAATTAATATTCTTGCATATGATAGCAAAAGAACTTCCAACCAGATGTGATTTTATATGAAAAGATCAATTTAAGGAAAGTACAGTACCCTTTTCTACTAACAGTCAGGTTTGGTATCCTTCCCTACTAACAATCTAAAAACCAGTAAACTGTCACAACTGTGACATGTTTGACATTCTGAACTTGTGCAAGCTTATCGTTAAAGTGGTTGTGCTCACTTATGTATTGACAGACTTCACTGAAAAAAGTACTGTTAAAATTGTAATAAAATTGCTTAAATAGTTTTAGGTATCAAGTAAATTTTTTACAACTATACTGGCTTTTTAGTTATTTGACTTTAAAAATTTCCAACAGACGCTCGATTTGAAGCAGTTGTCAATCCGGTTGAAAACTGTTGTCATCAAAGAAGCAAAAAATTCTCAGAAGTCACATTATTGTGGTGTGAAAGTTCATAAATTGTGTAAAAATTGTTAATCAAATTAAAACCATATCTTGATAAAGATAACTCACTTAAAATGAGGAGAATGCTCAAAACGTAGTGATTTATCTAATAGAAAATATTTTTGAAAAGGGACTACATTTCATGATGATAATATTTATAACAACGTTTCTCCTACAAAAGGAACTTACCTATGCGATACACTAAGAAAAGACTACAAAGGTAATACAAGAAGCTTTGTAAACAATAATACCAAGAAAAATGAAGTTGTACCCAGGAAAAACAGAAAAGGCCTTAAAAACACTTAATCTCTTATCAGTGTTTTAGGTACTTAAAATTATGTTGTTTTACTGAATTATTTTGCTGTTTTATACAGAGACAGGTTTTTAGAATTTTGATATATACCTTTTTATGATATTATTTTTAGTGTCTTTTTCAAATTTTTGTTATATTTTATATATTGCCTAATAAACCATTTTCACTATCTGTGTCATCATTATGCAAACAAAGCCAATCGTCTATTTGTGTGTCGGATATTTCCATGGTACAATACACAATAGAAATAAAACAATAAAATACTCCAGGACGAGTGACATGCAACCATGCAGGTAGCTGTCTGCACTGTGCAACTTCAGCGAAATTACCAAGGTAAAAAACACTCGTGAAAGATGACCAAGGAAAAGCTAGCACCTAGTAGAAAATGTCAGATCTACTTGTGCAATGTGTGGTTGTCATAGCAATTTTTCTTGTACAATATTACGGGAGACAACAGAATAAAACTGGAACAATATAACAATATGTAATATTATCTCATTAGCATACCTATTATTACATAATTAGCATCATATTACATAAAAAAACCATGAAAGGTTTTTGAGGAACTAAAGTGCTTATGATTAGAAACTTGTTGTGAAGGCAGTAATAAATTAGTCAATTCGAAATAAACAACAGGAATGGCACACAGCATAGAAACGACTCACAAACATAAAATCAATTTGATTTTAAATCAATTATTAAAAGAGATTCTAACATATATTTAACACAAACACCAGTTTAGAAACAAGGACACAAGTTATGCCACATAATTTTAAGTGTGGCAAAAAACTATTCTTCTCCGAACAGGGCACTGATAAGAATAAAATCAGATTTACTTTTATAGCCAACATACAACACGTACTTCTTAGTTAGGAAATTATACAACGACAAGTTCACTGCTTATGTCTCATGATACTTTAGCGAAAAAAAACAAATAGTTGCATAAATTTATACACCAAATTTATAAACTCATAATCCAGCAGATTCATATGACACAACTACAAAAAATTCTACTGAAGATTTCTATACAAGACCTTTTAGGTTTATATACAATGAGAGAATTACTGAATAATTTGCCTCCAATACAAATTGGAGATAGGAAAACACTCTCTACAGAAAATTATTTATCACAAACTGAGAATAGTTACGCAGCCATAAAGTAAAAAAATACTGCCCCCAGGTCTTTTACTAGCCAGTAGAAGAAAGTGGTACAAAACAAGTAAATATAATATTTGTATTATTATATTTACAAAATTATTAATTGATACATGATAAGTATTAAGCATATTATTTTTAAGGCTTGATGTACACATATCACGTTTTGGTTCAGAATACAAAATGTTTCTGTAAAAAATTTCAGTTGCACAGTGACTACTGCACTCATGAGTTTTGTGTGTGCTTTTTTACAAATAAATGATGATGAAGACATTGCCATGACTCTGTCGTGGGAGACCATACAATTATTAAAGCCACCATTTGGAAGAAATACTGAGTTCATGCCATAAACCAAAAGATAAATATTTCTGTTTTTATCGTGGAACTTAGAATATTACAAAATATTTTGACCACTTATTAGAACTAGCAGGTGAACAAACTATAAAAGGGAGTGTAAAGTAAGACAGAAAGACCATCACACCAGAAGTAAAACTGCTTGATAACAGTCCAGCTTGTTGCCTCATGAGCACAAAACTGTTTTGAGTTAGTATGTCTCAAGATATCCTTCAGACCATAGACGTCTTTTATAAGAACCTTGCTTTAAAATATGCGAAGTGACACATTGATGTTTCAACCAGTATACAACAGCACAAGCAGCATTAAGAATGAAAACGTTTCACAACTTTTTTTAATTCATATTTCTATTATAACTAATTTGGTATTAATTTTTCTTTATTATATTTTTCAGAGTTTAATGTTATATCGAGCTCCAAATTAATAATAATATATCTGAATATCAATACAGTTCTACTGGCAGACAAATCAACGGTATTTCAAATGATCAAATTAAACTGGTGTTCACATAAGTTGGTCACTTATAATTAAATTTGATGATTAAATTTGTACTCACCAAATCTTCTGGTTTCTTCAGCGCTCTTGGTGTCAGTTTTTGCAAATGATTTGGTAATACTTTCTTTCCTGTTCCTGTAAAACACGAATAAAATATTTTACTATAAATATTATTATAGTACTGTATGATAACAATAGTTAATTAAAAGCATTAACTGATCAGAAATTTCATTAAATGATTTTTAGTTCCTAACATCAAAATTCATTATGTTAACAAAGACTCTAATCATATTCTTGAACAAATATTACCCCAATGGATGATCTTCAATCATCTAATTTCTCCAAATAAAAAGTATTTGACTGATGAACAAAAAACATTCAGAAACAATTCCCATGCCACCATGCCATAAATAAGCACTTTTCTACTTTCTTATCAGTTAGGCTAATTAGTTTCCTAATGGCATTACCTATAAAATTCAGTGCGTAACTCTAAATTAACCAGTATAAAATAACTCATGGATGATTTTGCCTAATATGGGCTGAACGATTTTGTCATTTCAAGCAATCAGCAGCTTAAAACCTTTATAGCCTTAACAATATTCCTGGTATACAGGGTGACAATTAAGTCTGGAACTTAAAAATTGGTGTTTACTTGTAATACTTAATAATTTACATTGTTCAATTGTTTTAAAATTCAAATAGCTATAACTACTGAATGAATCCACCTTTTGAAGTCCGGTTTGCGGCATTGTACTCTGCTAAGTAAGACCTTTAATTTGATACCAAACTTGACCTATGCTGCTATTTAAGAATTTTGTCTGACTCCTTGTGGACCGTCCCCCAAAGGGATTATCTGGTCGGTAATTGGGTAGATGTTTGCGTTACTATCACCAGTAAGCACGTGTGAACTTTGGTATTTCTTTCTATTGTGGTTCAAAAATTAAAAAAGAGGTTCCAGACTTAATTGTCACCCTGTATAACTCAAATTAAAATTTTACGTTAAGCCAATTTCTGTTCATTAATAAAAATCGCACTTCTCTTCAGTCCTATGTTTTAGTTAATATCTGCAAAGAAACCATTTCCTTCACAGCACAACTTCAATAAAAAATTTGTATTTCAGAGGATTAGACAGATCTACTCTCATGCCATGAAAATAATCATATTCATAGTTTACTTTTCCAATGTTATTAATGGTAGTAATTCAAACATATTGTACTTCTTGTATTATAATTATGTTCATAACCTCTTATTTTGTATTGAGTTACATTTTCATTTGCCGTAACAAGACTAAAAGAAAATGTAAATACCAGGGAATTTCATGATATTGAACTATTTAAATATACTCTGTCTGGGACACTTTTAATTCTCAGAATTTTCTTTTGTGATATAAAATATTTGCCACAATGCTACTATCTATATATTAAATGAGAGTGAAAAAAGGCATAATAGGCTTGTAATAAGCATTTTAAAACTAACACTGAATTTTAGCTTATGAATATACACAGCTGTAGATAATGTTTTACAAACATGTTACACATGTAACTCCTTCTCAGCCAACAAACCAACTTTTTTATGATCACCTAAATCATGTCACTTATTATTAACCTACTTTACTTTACTTAGCTTTAAATTTCAAAAAGCATTTTCTAATCTTCAAAGCCTTTCCTTAAAAAAATGCAATAAAAGTCTACCGCCATCTCCATGGAAAATTGAAACAAATTAAAAACTCCTGTCTTCAATTTGTTTCAATCCAATATATGGATAAATCAACAAATCTATACACCAAAATGAAAATCAATCATACATGAGGAGAGCTGATAGCTGAGCAGTATAAGACATAGGATTTTGGATTTTAGTTAGAAATAGTGCAGGTTAAAACCCTTTCTATGAGGGTAGCACATTTTATAAGTTTTATCAACCTTGTACTGTATCAACTCTCCTCCTTATTCTGTTCCGTTAATATCCTTTTTTGAAAATTGGCCTTTCCCTAAAATATCTCCCATTTCTGTTGTGCTAATCCATTTATGCTTTCAGCATTTCCATATAACAACACACAACAGGTATACCACACCTGTAAGTTACCATGTAATGTGCAAATACTGATCTTTTCATTATATCTTAAACACCTCATAAAGACAAAAAACTCTGTTCCTGTCAATTACACTCTCCCTACTTACTTAACATTTACAACTCCTTCACCATGAAATTGTTTAAAACAATACTTCAGAACCTCTATATGTTGTTCCTTCACACTCCTCCAATACAACAGCCACCATTTCAGCAGAATGGACCTTGTCTCAAGTGGGAAATCAAATTTATCATTTCTAACCTCAAAATCAAATTGTATATTACATTTTCCAACTTAGGCAACCAGCAGACTACATTAAATGGTATTCATGAGTGTGTAGGAGTAATATCAAAGCTCTAACCTTGTGTAGTTACTCAATAGATACATCAGAGCTTTAACCTTATATGTGCTGCTGTGCAAAGGAGACATCAAATCTTTAACCTTAGTTTTGTTGCTGTGTATAAGACATCACAGCTCCAGCCTTGTGTAGTGGAAAAAAGACTTAGAGAACCAATTTTCTTTGTATTATAAATACTCACTTTCCTACTTTGAAGAAGCAATGAATTATTGTAAAATATTACAGGTTTATTTATCATTAGTATTACATTTACTGTTGGTTAACAAATAGTATTACAATTTGTATTCTGGGAATGTTTCATTGCACTTGTTGAAATTGATTATTTAAAATTTGTTGAAATTGATTATTTAAAATACTAAATAGCCAAGCTTACCTTTAGGGGTGGTTGCTATCTTGACCGGCTTATTGACAGTGGGGCAGGCTGTTGGGTGCGGAGTTGCTGACTCAGTTTCTTTGTACAGGTTGACCTCTGCCCTCCGAAGTTTCTCCAGCTCAATCTCACGAGACACCAGTTGTCTTCCAGCATAACTCAGCACCCTACACCCTTTTCCTCCATCAAACCTGCTCACTTCCTCCACGTTTCTATTGACAAAACACATTGGTGTTAACATGAATAAGAACTTATGAATTAATTTACTCAAACAATTTACCTCTTAGAACCAACAAATTTTTCACAAATTTTAGAATGCGACATTTTTATATTAGTAATAAGTAGTTTAGTTTTGTGTAAAACAGCCGAAGCCTAAAATTAGTATTTTGTACCATTTTTGTTGAAACTGAATTTATTCAAGTAAATATTAAATATTAAGATAAATATTAAGATTTTTTCTGAATTGTATTAATGATTAAATACTTCGTTCAATAATAGGCTTGTATACTTATTTGTATGCTATTTGAATAAATGTCAATTTTTTCCAAAATTGATTTTTGTCACATTGCATCTGAGAAAAAAAAAGTAAAAGTAGGAAACCTAATATTTGCAATTACAATACAATGTGTTACAACAAATAAAAGACAAAACAAAAATGTACAATACTTCAGAATCAACCTTACTGCTGTGATCTGCAATATTTTTCCTAGTTAAACACTACTAACTTACTTAAGTAATCCTCTGGAAGCGTACGTAATCCTTAAGTCACATTTAAGTGTGAACATTATACAAAGTAACCTAATATAAATACAATAATCTACTCACGGATCTAGGTTGAAGACAAAGTTGCCGTCTTGAGTGCGCTCCTGAGTGTATGTGAGATTGTAATCTATCATCACACTGATCACATGTTGGAGCTCCTCCTTCTCCTTGCTACTGTACAGTGTAAGGCTCACCTATACACACCCTAACTATTAATCATGTGACTGGTTATCAGTTGTGTGTCATACACTCGAAATATGAGGGCTATCCAGAAAGTATATTACGTTTTAATATAAAAAAAAAAACAAAGTACAAGAAAAAAATTGTGTTACATAAATTTGAAAGTGACACTAAAATACTATATTTTTTAACATAGTATATATATTTATGGACTTATCATAGCACTGAACTAGTTTTGAAATTCCACGTTATGAAATTCTGTCACCTGAGACTTCAACCCGGTAGTAACACCCTCCCACAGTTTCATGTCGTCATCAAAGCGCTGAGTCGCAAAACCAGGTCTTCATTGCTGGAAACAGATGGTAGTTGCTGGGTGCAAGGTTTGGACTGTAAGGCGGATGTGGAAACACCGCCCAGTTACAGTTCGAGGACTTTAGCTGTGCGCGTGACCTGGAGTGTGTGGTGATGGGCGGGAGGTAGCATTACGCGCTGCGTCCCGAAAACATTTCCTTTGACTCATGGTTAAAACCCTCCTTTCAGGAATTGTATTGGCCAAATAACTCATCGCACTCGCCACAATCAGTCTGTTTTGTGACAGTGCTGAGTGTAGCTTGTGTTTCGCTTTTACTGATAATGTCTGTTGAGTTAAAGTCAAAAGCCTACTCATAGTCAGGCTCACGAAATTGTGAGTAATGTTTATACATTTATGAAGGAAGAGGCAGACCATCAAACTGTTAAAATTCTGTTGTCAAAGGCTCGCCAAAGAACTGCTCCAGCAACTGGAGTGTCAGAGCGAGTTGTGACTAAAATAAACAGTTAACTTAACGAGTTGAAAGTTAGTAACATGTGTGAGGCAAGTTTTACTACATCACACAAAAACCGCCAACGACGTAGAATAGTTGACAATTTCCATGTTGAAGAACATCGAATACCAACTGCAAAACTTTTGAGGGAGGCACTAAGGGACAAAATATATTTCCAGGGTTGTGAGAAAAGTTTTAGGTGGGTATTAAAGGACCTGGAATTTACTTGGAGAAGAAGGCAAACAATAGGAAATTATTAATTGAAAAGCCAGAAATCCGAGAGAAGAGGATAACATACTTGAGAGCATTGAAAAATTACAGGGAGCAAGAACGCCCCATAATTTATTTAGACGAATCTTATATACTATCGTCTCACGTATCTAACCAAACTTGGTCAAATGGCTCAAATGAAGGGTTACATGTGCCGATTTCCAAGGACGAGAGACTAATAATTATCCATGCGGATGGAGAGAAAGGGTTCTTGCCCAATGCTTTTACATGTTGGAAAGCAAGCAACCATAGTGGAGACTACCACGACAATGTGAATGGGGACATTTTTATGAAGTGGATAAAGGAAAAAGTGTTACCGAATTTAGAACCAAATTCAGTACTAGTATTCGATAACGCGCCCTACCATAACATACAAATTGATAAAGCTCCTACTTCAAAAAGTAGGAAGCAAGATATGAAGTTGTGGCTTTCAAAAAACGGAATACCATTCTGCGACGATATCCTTTTATCCTGAACTCTACAAAATTGTGCACCTATATAAACCAAGGCATGTCCGGTACGCCTTGGACGAAACTGTTCAACTACAGGGTCATGACATCTTACGACTTCCGCCCTACCACCCAAACCTCAATCCCATTGAGTTAATTTGGGCCGAAGTCAACATCATGTGGTTATGAGAAATACATCTTTCACTATGTATCAAGCTAAAGCTCTATGCGAAGACAAGATATCAAGTATGGGCGCAGAAGAGTGGTCAGTAAAGTGCAAGCACGTAGAGAAAATCGAAAGGGACTATGCAGCCGCAGAACCCCAGATTGACAATATTATAGGATCCCTTATTATATCCGTTGGTTCGGATACAGACAGCAGTGACAGTGACCCAGAAGAGGAGGACAACTTGAGTGGAATTGAAGAACTCCAATGAAAAAACAATCATTGTAGGTAACATTTGTTATTAGAAAATTATATTCTAGCATTTAAATTAATTAAATATTATTGAAGTGATTGTAAATTAAATAATAAGAGAATACCAAATAATAACAATAATAGGACTTATCCTTGTTTTTCAGTTGTTATATTGTTGTTTTTGAAAGGGTAGTATTAGGGCTGCACGAGCACAGCTAAATTCCTCCAACTGTAAAAGCATCCATACTTCTTGAGTCTGATTTGCCGTATTTGGTTGGGTGTTGTCTTACAAAAACAAAATTTTTGAACTTAACTTTTCTCTACACTTGTTTTTTATTTCTCTTCTTAACTTGTGCAATACCTCGGAGAATTTATGATTGTGCCACGTTCTAAAAAATCAACAATAACTCATTTCCTGTCCCAAAAAATTGCAATAATATGCTGTGCCGTAATGTTTGCATTAATTTCCTTGTTTTTTTGAAGGAATGTGTGTGCCCCCATTCCATAGACTGCAATTCGGTTTCATAATTCACATGTTTTACCCAAGTCACATCTTCTGTAATGATTCAATCAGTAGTGAGTCACCATCTCTTCGTAAGTGTCCAAAAATGTTAATGAAGCAGCCTGATTTGTATGGGTTTCTTTTAAGATTTTTGGTACCCATCTTGCGCAAAATTTATGGCAACCCAACTTCTGCGTAACAATTTTGTGTAACAAACTCCTTGAAATTTGAGGAAAACTAAGTGAGGGTTCTGTTTTTATGATTTGATGGCCTTCTTTAATCTTCTCATTGAATTTAGAGACAATTTCATTGGTCACAGTGTTTGGTTGTGCTTTTTGTTTGTCATCATGCACATTAATTCGGCCATTCTTAAATCTAATGTACCACTGACACACTCCACCTTCAGTAATCACATCGTTCCCATAAACTTCACAGAGTTGGCAATAAATCTCAGTTGGTTTATTGTACTTAGCCAACAAAAACCATATTGCCTACCGTATTTCACACCTCGAGGAATTTTCAATTGTGTCACACATTTTAAACTGCTATTTTAAAACAACAAGAAGAGGTAGTAACCTCTCACAAGTACGGCTGGATAGCCACTGAACGGAGAAATGCTCTGACACCAAAATGGCCACAATGGTCCCATCTCTAGCGGCTACAGAGCGAAACATAATCTACTTTCTGGGTAGTCCTTGTATTTTTTAAAATAGTATAATAGTGTTTGAAATTTATTTATTGAAAAAAGTACATTCTAATTTCCACTTTTTTTTATTAAAAATATTAACTTACAGGTACATGAAAACACTCTCAACAAGTAAAGAATGGCAACTGAGCGTTATCTACACAATATATGTATCGTCTCCTCAGAAGAAGTATCAACTGCTGCGAAAAAAATTTCCATTGGCGAGTGCGCTGGTTGTATATTTTAATGATTCCAGAAACTTTTTAACTCTACCTCGTTAAGTAAAATGCTAAGTTTAAGTTGTCGATTCATTTTACAATATTTAGTACTTCAAAAATGATTTCTTCAAAACATTAAGAACTATCAAACAAAAATGTATATTTATAGTATGACAACAGTCTGAGAACACTGCTCATTGAGTTAAAAACAAATATGAGAATAGCAATGACAATTTCAATTTTTTTGTAATTTTTTTAATGTATTTATTTATTGACTTGGCTACTGGCTGTAAAGTGACTTTGTTGATGAGTGCAAAAACTTAATATGACAATAAATATTATTATTATTATGAATATAGTCACAAATTGTACCATTGAATTTTCATTAAAAAAAAAAAAACAATTAATTGTGTTTTCTACTCAAGAAATACCAACTATATATTTTTGACAGATAAAAATTACAATTGTTAATCTGCAGTGCATTTTTTTCAGTACAAACTAAATTTATGGTATGTTAGGAACTAGTAGAGATAAATAACAATTTATATTTTGTCTCATAACTACACACAGTAACACAGATTCCTTTAAATTTAAAGTGACTTTTAAAATAAGCCAAACAATATGTTTGAACAAAACAGAAAAGGTTTATAGAATTATGGGTTCTATTAAGTAATGACTTAATTTTACCAATTTAATTCAAATACTAAAACATTTTTTATGTTTAAAATTCCAATTATTTATCGAAAACCTATTTTATAAATATTTAAATTTATTTTACTAGGCAAGTCTATTTAAACCACAGTATTATTGCTGGAACTACTTAATAATATTTATACAAGATAAACACAGTATCAAATGGATGTTACGATTATTAGTCTATTTTTATCTTTTACATTTCTTTGTAACCTTTTCTTAACTTACATTCCGGGAGAATGTTCAAATGTTAGAATTTGATGGATTTAACCACTGGTTACTTATCAAACATTTACATCTAAAAACACTTCTAATGCAATAAGAAACTTACAGGTCGCAGATTCGGAACGATGACCTCCAATAACAAGGGTAAAGTATCCAAAACCAACTGTTCCCTGTATGTGTAGGCTCTCACTTTGGGCACCATGGATTTAAGCACTTCATCTACTAACTGGATAGATCGTTGCAGTCTGGTTGTCATCTGAAAATTTAAAGAATATTTCAGATTACAGTTATAACAAATAAATCACAGTTTAGAAGCATAGTCAATATTTTTAGTATTGAAAAGAACGGAAATGGCATTTTTCAATGATAAGAAATATGTGAAGGAAATAAGATATTTCCGGAAATTTTCCATCATTCAATAATACAAAAAATCAGTAACTACATTTCAATATCTGCACTCTTTCTTAGGTGAATAAATAAACTAACACATAACTACAATCTAAGTTAATATAAAAACATCATACCAGAGTGTTGTGACACACATAAGTCAGGAATCACAACAACCATATCATGTGACAACTCCACTAACTCAAAAACATACATGTAATAAAAAACAAAACAACACTAATTATTAAAACTGAACTACAGAATACAGGTCACAATAGGTCTATATTTGCCGACCAACCGCCTAGAACTGACTAGAGGCCAATAGTAAATGGCTATTGTCATGGCATCAATAAGGAGAGAACGGGAATGGGCCTGGTCAGTATTTACTATTATTATTGGTTGTTTTTATATGAACTTCTTAAAACCATACTGTGACCCCACATTGGTTTATTAAAAATCTCTAATCTGTGTAATACTTTAGATTTCCTTGTTAGTTAATTTATCATAATTGACAATCAAAGCGGCCTAATTTCGACTGATGGATTGGTCTACCAATTTAATATAAGATACCTCGATTAAGTTCCTTTTAAAGAAATAAAGTTCCCGATGTATGAGTTGGTTTAATCCTAATTCATATGAATGTCTTCGGACCAACAATGATGTGCAGTTATTTACTGTTAGCTTGTTTTCTTTGCATTCTTATGTTTAATGATCCTCACGTTTTTATAAACAATTTGTTTGAATCTCAAATGGTTTTTGAGATACTGATTACATGTAAATCCTATGAGATTAAATTAATAACATTTCACTTGTCACAAAATCTACCTCTTCTTCCGACTGAGCCAGAAGGACAATTTTCTTAGGAAATTAATAACATGTTTACTAAAGTAGAAGGTATTGAATAAGTCTACTGAAACAAAACACAATTGCAACTTGTTGAATGCGAAAGACGCACTATCACACATAACAGTAGGGAGAGTAGTTGGTCTCACTCAGTATAGAGCTACAATGAAGGTGTTAACTACTTGTATTATAGCTAAACAGTTATTGTACAATTGTTTAACACTAGTAGATATTAAAAAACACTTTTCCAGTATAATTTATTTTTAGGACAAGGCCTTTCAAAACCAAATGTTTCATCGACAGGTGACTCTACAAATCAATGCAGTGCTTGGCCACAGCAGACTTTTAAACTCTTCCATATTTTAAGTGAGATAAATGTTCTTTAAATCTGGTTTATATTGTTATTCTTATTTGTCCAATATAACTTTAGTCACAGTGATCGCATCAATTTCATAAATTCCTGATTTGTTCTCATTTGAAATTTTGTGTTTAGGGTTTCCTAATATTTGGTTTCAAAAGGCCTCGTCCTAATAATAAATTATAATAGAAAAGTGTTGTTTTGATATCTACTGGTTTCAAAATTTTTGAAATTACTCCAATAGTTTAACATATTGACTGAGGCAGACACATTACTGCGCAGAATATTAAGGAATACTAAAAGACAAAAACATACAAATGAAGTTAGATAATTTTCATACAAAGATAACAGATTTTTGACTAAAACAAAACATGGTGGATAATTTTCCAAAAAAGGTGTGTATACTTATGCCTAAATATCCATCTTTTAGCACAACCCTTAGTTGTTTGTGATTAATTTTAGACAACAGTTTTGTAAAAAAAAACACCAATATTAAAATTTATATGAGACAACCAACACAAAGTTCATAGAACCACCTAAATAGTGATACTATTGCTACATATTTTCAAAGAGGGTTACGGCCTGAAAATGTTCAGCATTAATATTTTAACACATTTTTAGTTGTTGTCGTGATATGAGAGGAGTCAGTTGTGAGAACTTTCTATCATCTACACTTTTTTTTATTTCCATTGATACCAGCATGAACTTGAGTACGAAACAGTCAACAGTACTACACAGTAAACAATTTAAAAAAACATCTAAATTTACAAGTTCTTATGCTCATAACTATTTTAAGAAAACATTGAAATTTATAAGTTCTTAAGCTCATAGCTATTTCAAGAAAACATCTAAATTTATAAGTCTTACGCTCATATTAAAAGGGTTTTAGCGATACTGAAGAATAGCCCAAAAACAACTTGCAAGGGAAACCAATTAGGTGAATCAACAAAGGAGGAGAAAATGTCAAGGGGAGGAGCTTTTGACACTGTAAATGAGAAGTTTTGCATTCCTTGTTGAGGGAGAACAAAACGTTCATTATAAAAGAGTAAATTAACATAAAGCAGTGTGAATAGCAATACTGTTAGCGAGGAGTCAGCTAATGACAGCTGCATTATTCAGAACAGCTGATGTGATGAGACCAGGTCAAGAGTACGACAACGTACTGTTACCGTACACAACTCTTAATATTTCATCACATCAATTACCACTAACAAAACTTCTTTTTCTTCCGCCCCTGATTAAACTTTGATTTTTTCATTATGAGGAGAGTTGAGAATAAGAGTGCTCATGTTAGTAAGTCAGTGCAGAACACAAGTGGTTTACAAATAATAAAACTATATCAGTTAGATAACTATTGTTTTCTTCATTATTGAACACATTAGTAACTAACTATTCAAGCTAACGATAAATCACCAATTAAATTAAAGAATTTTAAATCATTGAATTTAATTAAGTTACCTATGTAATTTCACAAAAAATCTCAGTAAATTTTACACTAATAGTTACTGCACAATTAACCTGTACTAATCAACTAAATTAAAAAATTTTAAATTATTTTAGTTTAAATATTATACTTAAGTAAAGACAAACTGTTTTATGTCACTTATTAAATGTTCTGGAATTTTAAAAGAGTTTCAATAGCCCATCCAGCTCAGTTGGATGAAGTAGGTAGATTTTGTGATAGCAAAAATACTACTAATTTATTTCTTATGAAATTTACATGTAATCATTTTGTGGGAAAACCGTTTTAAAACACAAAACCATTGTTTATTACAAAATGTTATGGAAACATCATTAGCACTCCAGAACATTTTTTACTACTCTCCAAGTCCTTAAATAACTAAGTTGTAAATTTTAAACCAATTTTAATGCCCGCCATATTGACACAAAATGGTGTATAAAGGTGACAAATGAACGCGGCTGAGAAATTTATAAAATACATTTTTGCACCAAGTTCGAACATTTTTCAGCATTTCTTTCACTACTTCTTGGTGATGAAGAAATTCTTATGGGGTTTACATGAAATCAATGTCTAGAAACCTGTTCAAGATACTAAAAGTGTTTAATTATTAGGAAATGTTATAAGTATTCAAAAACAATTTTTTAATTTTTTCTATGGGTCCATAAATAATGGATGTGTAAATTTTGTCAAGTTTAAACAGTTGCCATATTGAAATGAAACTGCATACAAAGTTGGCTAATGAACTTTGAAAGGGGAGTTGGTTTTGTGCATTAGGTGTCATGATCGGTGAAAAGTTATGTGGAATTTTCATAAATACTATCATTACAAGAACAAATTGCAATAGGCTGATTTTTTATGCCGTACAAAATCTACCTGATTACAGTGAAATCAGTTGTAGTTTACATATTGCATCACATTCTTTAATAATATAACACAAATCTCATCCCTCCTACAGAATTGTTAGCTGGTCACAACAACCAATGTTAAGTCAAATAATGAAAGATAAATCTAAATTTAGACAGATACTAATTACACATCAATTGGAGCTTAGTTAAGCCGGCATAACTACAGTTTCAGTACGCAGTTGTTGACTGTACGCTACCGTATTACAAAATCAACAAACTACTGTAATCACTGAATATTACTGGAAAGCCAATAACCGACTGTCGGATAGTTTATTACACTCAATATAAATAATTAGTCCTTGTTCAGAAAATCACATTATATAAAACAACTGAATGAAACCTAAATGTGCAGTGAGCCCTGAGTGTACAATTACTGTATTCTGTTCCTCATTTGTCATCAAGTTATAATCTATAACTAGTGAAATGTAAAAATTGTTAAATACTTTATTTGTCAGCCTCAACCGTAACAGTTTTTTTTATAGCTGATTTAACCCAATTTAAAAATAAATATTTATTTCATTACTTTAGGCATCAGATGTAAGTAATGGACACAGTTTCAAATAGTGAAACTCTGAAACTGTCATTATTATTAGATGGCAGTCCTAGAGAGAGAATATACGTTTCTAGATTTTATTTTTATCTAGAAAACACAGTTACGTGCTATGAAGGTGAGAAAACACTCATGTTTCCTCATGAAGTTACATTAATATGTTTGCAAAAGGTGATGTTATTTAGTTCAGTAGTTTTTTATCTCAGTAAGTATTTTTCTATTTCAGTGGCAATGGGAAGAAAAAGTAGGCTACAAAAGCCACATTTCTTAGGAAGCATGTATGTCCCATAAACACGAATGTCTACTTGGTTTTATTTTATGAAGCACAAATGTCTGCAAAATTTCAAAGCATTTTATTCAATAGCTTTTAATTTCAGTTAGTTTTATTTTGAAGGAATGCCAAAGAATACTGGGGGCATAGAAAAAACTAGTTAGCACATATAAGGAAGGTATCATGAAAGTCATCAAAATTTCATGGTTTCCCCCCAAGTAGATTCTGATCAGTTGTTTTATTTATTTTTTTTAATGAATATGCCAATTGGTCTGAGTACTATAAATGTTTTCAAACTTTCAGCCTTTTTTCAGTAGTTTCTGCATTTACTAAGTTTAATTTTCCTAATGAAGGTTAACAAGTTAGCAAACTGTAACCATGAATAATGTGTTTATTAGTGAGCAAGAGGTAACAAAATTTAATGAGATTTATTCAGTACTGTCTAACTCAGTTCAGGATATAAAATAGTTTTAAAAGAGAGTTACAATGATTTTTCACAGTTAAAAATGGCAAAATATCCCATACAGATTAAAAAATTCCAAAGCAATCAAAATAATGATGCATGACTTGTTCAAAGAACAGCCAAAGAAATTCACAACAAACAACGTTTTGTTGCTAACAATAATTTGCATTACTACCTAATTGGCCATAGGTTTTAGAAAAGCAACTCAAAACTATGCACTGTGTGGTAAATCAATATTGTTCTCTTTTAATTAAAGCATGTAAAATTCAAAGAACAAAATACAAGTACAAACTGTGAAATTAAATGTAAAACAGATTAGTTTAACATTTGTAGTTTATCAAAGATAAAGTAAGAAGTACTTTAAGTAAAGCCTTCAGATAGAAGTAGAAAGTTTACCAGGATGTTTTTTAACCCATTTTAAATACATCAAATATTTCCAATCTTCATCATATGGTATTCAGCTAGTGTTCTTAGATAACTGATAACTAATCATTGTAGACAATGCAATGTTACATATTACAATGCTTACCTCATAGCTTGAGCTGGGATACGTCAGTTTTGGCCAAGAAAGATTGGCAAACAGCAGGTGCCATATAACGAAAGGATAAGCCAGATAAGGATACAAAATGTAGTTTTGTGTAACATGAATCCTCGATGAGATCAGGTCAAAATGGCAAAACCATGATAATCCATTGGCTATCTGTAAACAAACTCAATCTATAGTCAGTGTTTACCTTTTTATGAAATAATTACAAACCCTTTACAGCTAAATACAACAGATTGGAATACCAAATTCCCAAATAATAACACTAAGTAATTTACTAAATCTGATTGTTTGGGGAAATAAACATAAAATTCCTTATCATAAAGAAGAGGATTAAACAAAATATAGCACATATAACAAGACTGTTCTGATATAGCTGTTAATTGTTGGTAGGTTCAATGTATAAAGATTGATTAGTCAATGAAGTAATGTATAATAAAGAAACCATGCATTTAAGTTTAAAAAGAATTAAAATTTTATAACCAATAATTGATTTAGTGTATAAAATGAAACCTGAATTCTTAATAAAAAGTATTATTAATAATGGATGATTTGAAAAGATAACAGATTTTAGGACGTGCTAAAAACAGAATACTACATTTAGAGAGTTGAAATCTATCCTCGTTTTCAGGTGTAAAAAATAACCTTGAATCATTGGTTAAGCAAGTATAAAAACTAATTATATATATGGTAATCAACTCACCGAACTAAAGTTGACAAAAAACAAGTAAGTGAAAAAACAACCATATACCTGAGGGTACAGAGTGGTTAGAATAACCAATAACCACACACAGTGTTCATTTTTAAATTTTGGCGTATGGTTTAAGGTTTTTTGAGAACTGAAGAAGAAAATAGATTTCAATCCTCGAAACTAGTGTTTTTATTTTTGCAACATATAACAATGGCAAATGTCCAAAAAACTGTTATCCATTCAGTTGTTTAATATAGTAAGTTTATAAAAATACAGCTTTTGCAGGTCAAACCCAAGGTTTATTCTTTAGTTCACACTGAAGATAAAGCTATAGCATAATAGATTGCTTATAGTCAGAAAGAAGCTTAAAAATGTTACCAGGCACTAATTATACCATTTAGTGCCACACCATTTGGATAACAAGAAGTTCATATCAATATTAATTGTGTATAATAAATTGTTCAGAATACCATTAATAGTTTGAAACAAACAGCATTTACCACTGTGGATTGAGGGTTTTATATACCTTTTAAAAATTATATGGAAGGGAATATTTCCTAAATATGCATGACAAAAGAAGTCTGTCTTATAGGTAAAAGTTCTAAATGGCAATCACTGATATTTTGTTTATAGTTTGTTATTGATGATGGAAGGTTTGAAAGGATAATTAGATTTTGGATATATGCCATCATTATATGTTACAAAATGTATAACACCGTTGTGTGCCATACAACAATGACAAACGTTTGAAATCCTATTATCCTTTAAATCACTGATAATAAAAAAAAAGAAATTGAGGCATACAACGAACAATACCAATAACGGGCCAAATGAAAGCCTTCCCATCATTACTAAGTACAGGTTGCCAGACCCAAAGAAAATATTTCCCTGCTCTTGGATTTAAAGAACTATGATGTAAATCTGTAACCAGATATTTCAATTTCAAGCAGTTAATTTAATATTTAAAATACAGCCCATACAGTCTCAGTTTTGACAGAAATGAAGAGTATGAGAAAACTCTTCAGTGCTGAAAAGGAAAGAACCCACCTGTAAGTTCTAAAGCTATAGTCTGGTGAGAGATAACATGCACAAAAATGTCACTCCACGGGAGAAAACGTGGTCTCCAAATATATTAGACATCTAGTATTAAACCTCTTCGTGAAAAGTGCATTTTTGTACTGAAATGACCACAGCCAAAACACTGTTTTAGGTAAAAATAATTTTATTTGAAGAAACTTCACTCTAAAATTGAATGATAACCTTAAGAAAAATGCTGTAAGTATATAAGCTCATAATTGCAGATTTTCCAGTGTACAGCCTAGATACAAAACTAACAAACTCACTTATGTGTCTCTTTATGAGCTGGTTATTTTAAAATGTTTATGTTTAGAAACACTTATTCTTATTATGTACGAGGTATGACTATTAAATAACGGGACTGACGCTGCAGTGGAACGAGTGCGCATGCGCCAACCAACAATGACCAACAGCTGTGTAGTTTGAGACTTCCTCTTCAGAATGCAGTTAGTCTCGTTTCTGTAAACAACATCGTTGTGTCATAACCTTCATTTATGTAAGTGTTGTTATTTTGTTTTGCCGGAAAAATGGTTAGCGTAATAATAGAGCAACGAATTGTTATTAAATTTCACGTTAAACTTGGAAAAACCGCTACCGAAACCTATAATTTACTAAAAGAAGTGTATGTCAGTGAATGTTTATCGCGGACTCGTGTTTTTGAATGGTTTAAGCGTTTTCAAGATGGTCGACAAGACGTGGAAGATGATTCGCGGCCAGGTCGTCCTTCAACATCAAAAACGGAAGACAATGTCGAAAAAGTTGCTAATTTGATTCAGTCTGACCGACGATTAAGCATTCGTGCAGTTGCTGAATCTGTAGGCATTGATAAAGAATGTGTACAGCAAATTTTACATGACAATTTGAACATGCGAAAAGTGTGTGCAAAAATGGTACCAAAAATTATTACGATTGATCAACAAGCAGCTCGTAAAAATGTTTGTACTGACACTTTGAATGCCATTGAAAATGACCCAAATTTATTGGAAAGAATAATAACATGTGATGAATCGTGGTTTTTTACTTATGATCCGGAAACGAAGCGCCAATCCATGCATTGGAAGACCTCAACTTCACCGAGAGCCAAAAAAGCAAGAATGAGCAAGTCAAAATTTAAAGCAATGATGATTGTTTTTTTTGACATTCGTGGGATTGTGTACCTTCACTGGATTCCTGAAGGTCAAACAATTAATCAACATTACTATCTTGAGGTACTTAATAAACTACGTGAAAGTAAGAAAAAAACGACCCGAAATGTGGAAGGACAAATCATGGATTTTGCACCAAGACAATGCGCCAGCTCATTCCGCGTTATCTGTCAAGCGGTTCCTGACCAAGTACAGCATCCCAGTGTTAGAACATCCACCTTACTTGCCAGACCTAGCACCATGCGACTTTTATCTTTTCCCTAAGGTGAAATCTGCATTGAAAGGTACGAGATTTGAATCCGTAGAAGCTGTTCAAGAAAAAGCGGCAAGACTCCTGAAAGAGTTGACAGAAGATGACTTTCAGCATTGTTTCCAACAATGGAAAATTCGCATGGAGCGTTGCAGGGATAGAGAAGGGGTGTATATTGAAGGTGATAATAAGTAATTATGTTTAAAATTAAAATAAATTTTTTTACAATATCAGTCCCGTTATTTAATAGCCATACCTCGTATAATCTCTCTCTCCTTAATTTAACATAGCGGTCTGCCTAATTCAAATTAAAGCATTAACTTTTATATTTAATTTTTTGAATTAACTCCTGGTCTTCAAACTCTTATTACTTACTCAAAACTGTACTCATTTAGTAAACCATGTTAGTGTATTAGTTATAATTTTTAAAACTACATTACACTTAATGTACTAAAGTGAAGTAGTTAGTTTTTTAATAGCTTACAGATATCATTGAAGAGTCCTTTATCTTCATATTTAGGTAATTTTCAAAAACACCTTGGGCAAGACGTTCGTAGTCACCACAGCCTTGAACTGTTCTAAGAACTGAATTTGCCCTGAAATCAGAAAAATAAATACACAGTTTATAATGCTGTCCGTTTAAATCAGTATGGCACTTAATCTTCAAATAACATTAACACTTGAATGGTAAGAGTACATTTAGTTTTAGCAAATAGTACACTGATTATATAAAAATTCAAGTTTTATAATAATTTATTAAGATTTTTAAACTACTTACATTTCTTAAAGAATAAATTGTATTTACTTAATTCTTGAAAAAGCAGAACTTTCAAAATTAATTCATTAAACTATTTAAAACATTATGTGATCCCCAATGACTGCAACTTAAATTTTATGGGTGTAAGAATTTTGATAAAGTTTACACATTACACAAACTACTCTTAAGATTGACTAAAATGTTACTTTTCTACAACAATTCAGTATTACCTTTCTGTTAAAGCTGATGAATTCATTTTGATCTCACAAGAATCTAGGTCTACTCTTGGATTCTGATTTGAATCTCGATTCACTGTATCTACAAACGTCTTCCTGAAAATAGCATTGATATAATTAAGAGTTTATTGCCAATACAAAAAATAAATGGACACAATTGTAAATGTAAACTAAGCTACTTCTGATAGAAATTAATTAATTTGTTATTCATAAAGAAGTGTAGTTACACTTTCAATTGATAGCCATTATTTTGTAAACATTGTATCATTGTAAATATTAAAAAAATATACAACATTCGAATCAGCATCACTTTCTGATTACACTTATATATGAATCAAGTTAATAGTATTGACTTATGCATTATAACAAATTACTGCATTGTAATGGGAGTGTGTCTGATAAACATCGCTTTAGTAGAAACTACTTGCCTCCTGTTGATTCATATTTTTCAAGCCATTTATTTACTTGCATATAAAATATATGTTTTTAAGCAACAATACTATGTCAAATATAAAAATAACTTGAACATAAATATTTTAAAATAATTTAGTTTTATTACTTACAAGCTTTTAATTAAATTAAATAATGTGTAAACATTTATAAAAAAAATTACTAATACATATAAAGGCAAGATGGAAACAAGACAACAATAACACAAAGTGATATTTTTTCTCTTTCTACCTTAAAAGTCTAAAGTATTCATTTTATATAAAAGCTAATGTATTGTATTACTACCTCTGTTATTGAAAAAATAGTCATAAACTACACAAACTGGTGAATATCAAATTTAGATGATCACATATTGTGAAATCTTACAAATTTTGAAGAGGAAGAATAAAAGTTATTAATAATAAGGAATAATAATTTGCATATAAACTATTAATATAAATTAACTCTCACCTACCGTTTAGGCCTTGGGATCTGGAAGATCTCTTGCCACACTGTGAACAAACCCTTCTGCATGTCTTTTTGGCCGAGAGAGGCGGCATGTACCTGGGACAGCTTGACGACACTGGCCGACTGCATCTTGAGGCACTGTAGCAGTGCCAGGCACGCTCGGATATCGTTGTTAGTCTTCTCACTTAGTGCCATCATCACACCCAGATCAGTCTTCATAGACTGGTGCCTCGCCACCTCGCACAGTCTCTGCGCTAACCTGATAATCATCCAAGCGATTCTCAGTTAAACAATGGATATTAACTAACCCTACAACTGGTGGTCATATCATCCTGTAGTGTCACACTGTTTTAGAGCTTCATGCAAGGTTATTTCAACAAATTAAAAATATAAATTAGGTGTAATATATACAAATGTATATTTTTTCAGAACTAAACAAAGAATAATATTTGCATTTAAAGCAGGCCATAAAAAAATTGATTTAAAAGTTTTTTTCATGAAATGCAAATATTGCAAAAAGAATTTCTCAGATTTTGAAGGCACCATGCCTATCAAATCAGGTTATTGTGAGAAAAATGTAAATGTGAAATAGACTTTTGTGTCAAAATTCATTTAGTTTCTGAAAAAAATATACTTAAAAACTTTATACACGTACTAGCAGTTATCCATGTTGCGGTTCTTGCAAAATTTATTTCAATAAGTGAAATACTATATTATAAAGATATGAAACTATTATAAAGTTATAAAAAAAGTTGTTATATGTATAAATTATGAAAATCGGGTCTGTACGAAAGTTTGGTAATACAAGTTTTGCTTATACAATTGCACATTAGTATATCCTATATGCATATGTTCTTACTCAAAATGAAATGAACTATACAGAAACAATGAAATAAATTCCAATACCCATTTTTTGAAAAGTACAAAAAGTAACTTTTTGTCATACTAAAAAATTTACAAAAAATTGTCATACAGTAAAGTATAACATATTTTTTAAAGTGTGTACTATATCAAAATTTATACTTTATAACTGATAGGAAAGTTTTTGTAGTTTAAAAAAACCATAAACTATGTCTAGGTATATGAAATAATCCCAAATTTACAAAAGAAAATGTGATAATTTATCACAATATTGTATTAAACTATTGTAAATTTACTGTATACAATATGAGTTTGAGTGGTAGAGAGAGCTTAATAGCCCTAACTCCATCTCTTTAATAAAGACATTTTTCATTTTATTTTCATAATGCGCACCAGCTAGAAAAAAATTCAAGTCCTCAACATACACAGTGTTACTAGATTAGCTAATCAGTATTTACATCAGTATGAACATTGCTGGATTAGAATGAATAATAGTATAAACAGGTATATCAAAATATTATTACACTAAGATATTGTCTATATCTGACCCATCGGTAGATTCACTTTCTGAGACCTCCTCCACCACTTCCCTTAAATCACTTGAGGTCAGAGCACGATCTATTACTTATGTGCAGCCCACAATAAACTACTATTTTATCAGCAATTCTTTATAAAAAATCTATATCTTATTACTGAAATCTGACCAAGACTAAATTCAGGGTTGCTACAGGAGGCCAATAATGAAATTCCCTGACTTTTCCCTGATTTCCAGACCAAATTTTTCATTTTTCCCTGACTTTTTTCGACGCAATCCCCAGGGTTTTTGGCAATTAATGGGTGGGCCAGCCGAGCCGCCTCGGCTGCCTGCTTCATGCGCCGCGTTGTCTGCAGGCTTGGACTCGGCGCGGCAGCAGTAAGTTTATTTGTGTACAGGGATTTTATATTTTTCCCTGACCAACGTCGAAATTCCCTGACTTTTCCCTGACTTGAGACCGGATTCCCTGACTTTTCCCTGATTTCCAGTCCTGTTTTTTTTCCCTGACTTCCCTGACCTGCTCCCTGAAATTTTTGTTTGACAACCACATGGGTTACTCAAATAACCACATATAAATGACAAACGAAGATCCAAACAGTTATCATATATAACCAAAAGAATTATGGTAAATAGTCAATAGTCAAACGTCTTTATTCATGAATCATGTACATTGGTGGTACAGTGAATAGTGTCAAAATAAAATATAAACCTAAAACAAAAAATAATACATACTACATACAGAAATGTTGTGTAACTACAGCTAACTATGGGAGGTGGAAAACTCATCTAATGAATAAACTGCTTAATTTATTATATATTCTTTGAGCATTTTCTTAAATTTTGACCAATCATTCTCTTTTTTAATATTTTCAGGAACACATTTTAAAAATGTGTTACCTGCATATGAGGGCTTTTTCTTCGAAAAATTTTAACCTGTGAGGCTGAACTATCTCATTTCTCCTCCTAAAATTATAAGAGTGGGACAATGGTATTGATTTTGCCTCTAGTTCTTGTTTTTTGGCAATAAGAATTGTTTCAAATATATATTGACCAAAAACTGTAAAAATTTTTAATTTTTTAAAATGTTCTCTGGCCGAATCATCACGTTTCAGCTTAAGCATAATTCTAATGGCCCTTTTTTGTTGCTTCAAAATGTTATCCATATTTAATTTTTTTGTTGATCCATATAACGCTATACCGAATAAAAGGTGGTAGTGAACATGGGCAAAATATATACTTTTTAAGGTTTCCAAATTACAATAAAAGGACATTTTTGATAATGCAAAGATTCCGGAATTAATTTTAATTAACATTTTCTGTACATGTTCATCCCAATTTAAATTCTCATCAACTGTTAAACCTAAAAAGTTAATTTGATTTTCCTTTTCAATGTTAAATGAGTTATAAGTTATTATTGGTTCTGTTGTGATTTTGTTCTGTGCTGTTTTAAAATTTATAAATTTGGTTTTCTGTTAATTTAACAATAAGTTGTGATTGTGAAAATAGTTTCCAATATTATTCAATCCCACAAATGTAAAGATTTCTGTTTCTTCTGGAGAATTAGATGACATGATCAAATTAGAATCATCAGCATAAAGACATAGTTTTGAATTTTGCCTATAGGTTAAGGTATCTTCTATACCCCTAAGATAACACAAAAAAAGCAGAGGCCCTAAGATTGAACCTTGGGGCACCCCAAACTTAATTGGCTGATGAGCTGATGATGATTTGATAATTCTGTTATGATTTGTCAAATAAGAAGAAAACCAATTAAGAGCCCTTTTAGATATTCCAATGATATGAAGTTTTTCTAATAATTTACTATGTTTTACACTGTCGAACGCTTTGGAAAGGTCCATAAATATACCAGCTGTATATTTTCCTTTGTCAACGGACTCAATAACAGATTCAATAAAAGAAACAGCGGTGCTCACAACCGATCTTCCATTCCGGAATCCATGCTGATTATCATCTAAAATATTAAATTTTTCCAAAAATTCAGATAATTGTAAATGGACTGATTTTTCATATACTTTAGAAATTGAAGGGAGAACAGATACTGGGCGATAGTTTGATATATTTTCAGGGTCATTTTTTTATGTAAAGGAATTATTTTTGCCTGTTGTGAAAAATTTATATTTACCAAGCCTAAATTGTTACTTCATAACAAAAGTGTGTCGGAAATAACATTTAGTAAGTGAAAAAGAATAAAAAAACTATGTGGAATGAATTTTAGCCAAACGAACTCTAATACTCTATTTAGAGCCGATAACTTATCAAACAGATTTCAGTAAAAGATATATCTTAAAAAATCATAAAAGATATTGTAAAATAAATTTATTTGCACTATCACAATATCCAACAACACATTACACATTTAATTTTGACTCTAAAACACGATTTATACATGGCTCGGCACTGACGTAATGGTAAACAACACCAGCAAGACGGCTGTTCACAACAAACACATGAAATTTTTGTTTTCATTTGGAATAATAAACTTGTTACATCACAACCATAATAACAAAGAGGAATAAAACTTTAGTTTTTGTTATCATTTTTCTTCCCGAATCAAATGGTGCATGTATCAAATGGATACATTGCCGCAGTATTTTATAAGAAGTGATTATGTGAGGGAGCGTTTGAATGACAAAATTATGTCAGTTAACATGTCAGTTAGAAATGGCAAAAGGCGACAAAATTTTGTTGATTAACACTACAATGGTTAAATATTCCTTTAATAGGTCTTTCACCTTTCAACAAATTGAATTCCCAAACACAATATTAAGTTTAAAACTTACCCTCGAAAAATTATAAAGTTTCTGAGAGTTTTTGTTTTAAAATGATCACTTATTGATAGTAGCAGTGGGTGGAAATGAACTTACCTGGCATTTTTTTTAAATGGGGGCAGTGGGTGGGAAATGAATTTACCTGGCAGTAGCAGTGGGTGAGAAATGAGCTTACCTGGCAGAAGCAGTGGGTGGGAAATGAACGACGAATGCTGCTTGCCGCAGAGGCCTCAGAGCAGGCACATACACATCATTACAGATACATATGATTGGTCTTTTAAGAATTCCAGACTTTTCGTCACCACCAGCACCTTTTTTTACTTTAGGTCCTTTCTTTCTTCCTGTTGTTTTCCCAAGGCAAAACTTTAGCAGAACATCAATAGATGCCTATAAGAAATCAAAGGTAATTCATCAACTTTACAGAAATGAACCGGGTAACACATGTACTACTAAAGTTAAGCATTGAATTTGTTCAATAACTGTAATCTTTGAGAGCTAGGTCAATAATGATGAAACATGAGAAAGAACCAAAACAAACCTATAGAAAACTTGTGTGAGATTAGTGTTGAAACATGAAAATGTAATTTCACGTCAACCATCTTTTGGATTGCAGAGCAGGTGTGTTAAAAAAACATTGCACAGCATTTAAAACAAAAAAATAATTTTACATTTGCCTGTCCTAAACATCATGCACACATTTGTGTTTGGCATTAACTATTTGGCTTAGCATTAGCAAAACCTATTACTCAAGAGGCTGCAAAAATTGTCTTTTGTTTGTCCGCATGATATCTTGAGAACAAAATAACCTGTAGACTCAAAATTTTGCATGAAGCTTCATTCCTGTATAAGCAACATAAGAGTTAGATGATGGTGCATGTCACTCCATGGGATGTGAGTAAATAGTAGCAGAGTGAGTAAATAGTTTTACATTGGTCTTATGGGTGACCATGATAGCAACAAGAAAATTGCATAATTTAAATTTCTTAACAAATTGTGTACAACCATATGACATTTTAACAAGTGATATAGTAACACATGAAGCTAATTAAATGAGTTAGAAACTTGAAATCGTACATACAACCTCAGTAAAGCCTGTTATGCAACACAACATGAAGTGTAATTCTACCTTGTAATTATTTACAATTATTGTTATATGTTGTTTTAAAACTAAGAAAAACACAGGTTGGTGTTGCGGTTTTATTGGGGAGTAGAAACATTTAAGACAAAAATTCGGATTGACAGCTTCTTTTAACATATTGCTCACATAAAATTGTCAGCAACAGCAGCAGGACAAGTGTTTGAACATTGGTGGAACTGTGTAGATAAATATTTTAGAGAAATAAACTAAATAAATTCAGTTTTAAATATATTAATTGCACCTTTATGGAAACTGAATAAAATATCACAAATATGTACAGGTATATCCAAGTAAAACAAAAAAAAACGAGCAATGCTATTAAATGAGTAATCCATGAAGATATATAACAAGTTGTTGTCTATCAAGATCTTGTTAGCTAGGAAGTATTCAGTAGAAGTAATTAGTCTTCTGCATTGGCTGGGATAGAAAGCTCTTAATCTGAGTATGCTGTAGTAACATAGTTACAGCTGAAATATGCTATCTGTTTCTGAAGAGACAAAACAATGTTGAACAACAATGTTCCCTAACAACAAATTCCCTAATAGGAATATCTACTCCTATGTTTAACCAAGCTTCAACAAGGAAGCATGAGAGTTTGCTCTCAATACCTTAGCGACACAGGACGGCAGAGCTATTTTTGAAATGGTAACACACTCTGTTCAAAAAGCCAGAGGGATAGAGGCTCTCAATCTGGATTACAGTGTGAATCACCTTTCTAGTGAGCAAGAATTGCTTGAGCATGACCAGACAGGAGGTTCATATCCCCAAAGTAGCATAAGCTATGCATGTTAGCGCTGCATCAGGTTCAACCTGACAGTGGATTGCACCACAATTTGTAAGAGTCCAAAATGTCATTTTCCTTGATCAGTAGTTTAATACTTTGTTTAAAGTATATTCGTTTCCTAGACCTCTAAACATGTGGAGTGAATAAAATTAGGCATAAAATGACAGAAATGGTAAGCAATTACTTACATTATACTTTTTGTAGTTCTTGTTGTTAAAATTGCAACTTTACATGTACATTTATACCATAATCACTTTTTCAGAACAAAATACAAAATTGAAGACTCTTGGAGCAATTGGAAAATGTATAAATATTACTAAATGTTAATAAAAACAATACTTTTCCAAATTGTTTATTTTTTGGACGAGGCCTTTCGAAACCAAAGGTTTCATTTTGTGGAGTCCCCTGATGACGAAACCTTTGGTTTCAAAAGGCCTCGTCCAAAAACAATTTGGAAAAGTATTGTTTTTATTAACATTTAGTAGTATTTATAAAATACAAAATATTTACAAAAATTTAATTTTGGAAACTAAGGATTTTTTGACAATGTACAGGATGTAAACCTGATTTTCTTTTACATGTGTCACACAATAAAAAGTTTTTCGCCTTCAAATACTGATCTTATAATAAAAACAGTACGATCTTTCGTTGACTATTTCAAGCTGCACCAATATCATAAAATGAAGTTTGGACGGCACCTTATTTCCTAACATAAACTGACTTTGCAAGCCAATATTGGCATATTGCATTAGAAATAAAACCCAAACACTGATGTAGAGTTATAATTTTCAAAATCAAAGTAAAGTGAATGCTCTCTCAGTCTATTGGAATATTTGTTAATTATATAGACACCTGCTAATAACAGGTGAAATAATTACAACAGAACAGCTTGATAAACCTCAAGAGCTAAAAATCTTACCTCAGCACCCAATGAATTCTCTAGACACCTAATCGCTTTGCAGTCACAAATTATGTGTAAAGCAGTTTACACAGTCTACTGGACTCTCCGCTGAAGCACATATCTCTGACAGAAATACCCATCTTAAAAGGTGGTAGTTAAAGAAGACAATGTTGTGTTAGCTGGACAGAGAATAATCTGATGTCTGGTCTACTCCAAGTCCAAATGCTGTTTATCGATTGAGGTGTCTATGACAGCTTTCACTTGCCTTAGACCTGTGAGGCTTTCCTAGTAGAGGGAAGTCTTCCCCATACTACTCTGCCACCTATTTTGTGACAGCAGAGTTCCTGATTTGACACTTAGCCAAGCCACAAAAGGGTGCCGGGCCTACGAGCCGTCTCATGATTTCAACACTTGCCAACCTGTTTGCTGTCTAAATCAGAGTAACTTTGCTATGGGAAGCCAGGGCTTTAAGTAATTTTAGACAATCCCAGACCATTTCAGACACAAAGGTGAAGCTGCTGAGAGATCTCAGCGCAGTTTTACTGTTCAATAGGATATAGATCTTAGCACCCTTTTACGTTTTCTAGATAAGTTGATCCAGACACATAGATTTATTGCAAGCATTTCTGCTTGAAAGATAGTCGGGAAGGAACTCAGAGCCTCAGAAATTCAGAAGTTTAGTCTTTTGAATCTCAGACGTACTCTTTCATCTCTCCTTAAGCCATCGGTTTTCCAAATTTGTGCTTCCTTCTCAAAAGAGAGGCTATCCTGCAGTTATTCTAGGCGCCCTGGTATGACCATTTGGAAAAAAAATTTAGAAAATTGTTAAAGATACTAAATTGTCTACAAAACACCATATTCTAATAAGCATTATTATATAACTATAAAGCAACATTAAAAACGGTTGGTTATTACGAGCGATTGCTACGATTGGTAGCAATCCTCAATGCGTTAAACCAGTGTTTAAGGTTTTTTTTTTCTTCATGAAGAAGAGGTTAAATTACTGTGCAATATATAATAATGGTATACGTCTGAAAACCTGTTACCCTTTCAAATCATCCATCATTAATTACAATTATAAAGATTACACAAAGAACAATGAAAATATAATATAAAGCAACAACTGACCGCAGGTGCTCCATCTATCTCATCCAGGACCAGACAATTAGGCCGACGCTCAGTTCCCATCACAGCCTTCATCTGTGTGGCAGCTTCCAGCTGTGTGCGGAAAGTCTCGGGACTGCGGTCGTCACTGGCATTCACCTCCACCACATTGTATCCTGTGAATAATATGCACAAAATCAATAGTTGTTTAGTTAACCTTAATTTTCTTTACTGACCTATTTTAGCAATAAAGTTGTAAATAATTTAGATACATAGGGTACAATATTTTACTGTGACAAATTTAAATTCAATAACTTTTTATTTTTTTAACCATTACAAAACACTTCCATCAGTTTGATATTTTAGTTTTATTTTTGTATCATACATTCAAATTTATTTTATATTACATTAATTCAGAATGCTTTATTTTTTTATTGTAGTCTTTATTGTTATTATAAGAAAAGTTTATAAGTAATAAAATTTTAAAATGTTCATTTAAAACTTCATTTAATTATTCTCCAAATAAACTAAATAAGGTACTTGAGAATTATACTTTAAAATTTCTTGTTAGCGCTTCCAAAAACCTCCAAGAACTAACCAAACAAAATTGAGATTTTTTAAAGATCGAATCTGCGTTTATTGTAGTAAATTATTTACACTGCTATATTACATTTGGGCAATAATAATTTTATTGATTTTAATACCAAACAGTGCAGTTTTAGTGTTTGTTGTATCTGTTTTGATATATCTATAAAATATTTGTTTAAGCTTTAATAGTGAAAAAGTGTTTTAATAAAAAATTGTATTCTTATTGATTTGAAAAAATAACGAAAATTACAAATGACGACAACTCCCTATAAAATTCTGTTATCCATTTAAATCATCCACAGTCAATAATAATCTTTAAATAAAGAGTTAATAGATTTCTAAATGTCATTCTATTCTGGAAAAGATTTGTTGAATGTCGGTTGCGTAGCTGGT